>NW_022144774.1:0-20670 GCF_000002235.5 Strongylocentrotus purpuratus | reverse complement strand
ATCCGACGAATTACAGCAATCACGCACGCGTGTGCGTCGTGTCAACGCTTGCGCGCTTTGCCAAATAAAAAATGAACTACTAACGGAAATTTCCAACGGTGCTTCTGAAGACACACCATTGGAAAGGCCTTCTTTCGTTGATTTCTTCAAAATGACAGCTTGCCAGAAAGAATAATTTCACAGGAAGTTTAGTCCCTTACTATTTTCAACCCAGTAAGTTTTTCAACAACAATTACACAAGTTACTTTTGGATAGCTGCAAATGATTGACTCTGGCTTTAACACTTGGTTTTGGCAGTCTTCAAAATACATGTACGTGTAGCTACATATGAATGGAGTACCGAAGTGAATACGTCACGCGCACAAATTGTGTGTGAAAGACATTAGCGCGTGATTCAGCCGGGAACCAACACGCGCGCGTACTCCATTTGTTTGCACTACACTTTCTGGTTCTAAATGACGTCACACTTCGGTACTCATGAGAAATAAAACAAATTCATCTTTTGTTTCAGGGACGTACTGCATTATCCCGCCCCTAGGTTCTTGGACGATTTTGACCATCTTCTGACGGCAGAGGACGGCAGTCAACATCTCAAGACCAGTAATTTTGCACTGCTTGCCCTCAAACAGTGGCACAGAAAAAGAACTTGACTACCGTAATTTTCGAATATAAGCCGCGCGGCGTATAAGCCGCAGCACGCAAAAATCTGCAAATTAAGATTTGAAGTCGGCGTATAAGCCGCACCGGCGTATAAGCCGCACCGACCGCTGCGGTTTCAATTTTGTAAGGCCTCCAAATTCTAGTCAAAATGCTCTGAACCAGTTCCATTCACACTACAGAAGCTATTAAAAGGACCACAAAAGTTATATCAAATCATTTACAATTGATACTTTTACAAACAAATATGGGAATTGATGAGAAATAAACACCGGGAACTGCTGCCGGCTGCCCCGTCATAGCCCGGCAGCCTGCGCCACGCACGCCGGTGAATGACAACATTTTCCCACAGCACGTGAGAGAGTGAAACCCACCGTGTGTTGTCTGACTGGAGCGCTACAAATCTTGCTTTGTGGCAACAGATGCTGATTTGTTTTGTCCTAAGAATAAACAGGTCCGTTTTTACCTCAAAACTTATCAAATTGTTGCGATTAGTTGCGAGAACAATTCAAGTTTCGATCGTAACTTTCTTTGGAAATAGTCAAAACGAAGCGGACATTTTAATAGACGATTCCATTAATTTGTAAGGGGTGATTTAGTCCCTCTTTGAGTTTACATCGTTTCTGAATACATTTCAAGAAAACAAAATATATTGTGACGTTGAACAACTGATTATGTAATAAAAAAATGTTTTGAACGCCATAAAAATTGTAGTGGTCTTTTTTCTTTTTTTTTAAACAGCGAAAATATTGGTAATTATTGTTCCAAGAAAGAACACCCCTTTGTTACCACAAATGGTGTGGTCCGCTGTTGGGAAAGCATGCCTGCATCCGTTCGTTAGTGTGACGTCACCTCCAACACTTTCTGCAGGATTGGAACCGGAAGTTAACGCAGCTCGAGTGTTTGTAGCCAATGGGCGCTAGTAATCAGTGGTGCGCGTGCGTGTATGACGTTTTACTAACGAACCGGATATCGCTGCTGCACTGTACCAGTATCACGTACGGCTGGTGGCAAGTGTCGAAGACAGCTTTCATCACCGTACTTTTTTACCGCTCGGTACCTTTACGTGAGACGTGGTTTCGGTTTGTTAATGACTTTCTTAACTTATAATTCATTTCAGCAACATATCTCTTCTTATACCAGTACATTAAATACACATGTGAATTTCATTTTTATTCTTCAAGGCTCGGCGTATAAGCCGCCCTGTGTATAAGCCGCAGTAAACATTTTCATGGGCAAAATCAACGTATAAGCCGCGGCTTATATTCCGAAAATTACGGTAGTAAGATTTGAGGCTTTGCATGGTGGAGATACTAATGAATGAAAGGTTTGCAGAAACGCCATGTGGGATTAATTTCTCAAACTATTAGAGAATGGTTGTGAAAAGAACCAGAGACCAAACTCGATGTTCCGGTCAGTATGCTCTGACGTTCCGGTAGGTAGACTCTCCTGAAGACGGTCAGAGCATACAGACTGGAATGTCGAGTTTATACCTCTGGTCCTTTTCAGTACCATTCTCTTAGTTGAGAAACTATTCCCACTTGGTGTTTCCGCAAACCTTTCATTCAAGGACAAGGACAAAAAAGCCAGCTACCTGATCCGTTTGGACATGGCTGACTGCATACTCCATCCTGGTTGTTGTGGTGATCTAACCACTCGCGGACTAACTCATAGAACTTGTCCCTGTACAGAGATGAGTTTGAACAGGAAGCACATCATTGCTAACACTTACATCAATAGAAATTGAGATGAAACAACAACTCTATTACAAGAGGATTCTATTCTTTTTAAATACCATATTTTTGTTTTTAAAAAGGTCTGAAAATTGGATGAAAGGTCAGAAATATGTATTTTTTTCTTCACACATAATGTCTTTCAAAAAATTCAGAAAGGTTTGATTTCAGTTAAAAGTCTAAAAAATCTCATGCCTGGACAATGGACAGTAAACATACATGTAGGACATACATGTAAACCAGAAAAAACAACTTGTCCAGGTAGATGTGGTTTTTACCAAGTTCTCATGTATATTGCAACCCCCAGGCAGATCCCAATGAAGTAAACTTTAAGTTCAGCTTCTTTTTAGAGAAAAATCAGCATGGAAAAAAAAACACCAATCTGAGAAAACAATTGGTTACTGCATTTCTTTAGTGCAATTCTTTCATGCATTATTCTTTTCTTATTTGGCCACAAATGTTTATGTCGATTCAGAACAGAATAATGACTTAGGGATGGAATTAGAATCACAGCCACCTAAGCCTATAGACTCCATGCACAAATAACCCCTCAGTGGTTGTCAAGGAAGAACTGGGGGAGACCAATGGGACGGACACTCAAAGCACTGCCGAATGTGCCTGACGCTCACGCATAAACACTATTTGTGGGCGCACATTTAAAACAAAATGAGTCATACGCGCACAAACCAGTACGTGCACCAAGGGTCTGTCCGGGGTCTGCCCGATAGTCCGAAGATTCGATAGTTTGAAGGGTTTTTTTTATCTGAAGGTTCCAACACACAAATTTCCCATAACTGGGGTTCATTAGTCCGAAGGGGTTCATTAATCCAAACATTTAATGCGATGGTCCCAAGGTTCGTTAGTCTGAAGGTTCGATAATTCAAAGGTTCATTTATCAGAAGGTTCAGTAGTCCAATTTAGAATAAGGTTAATATGTAAATTAGTCCGAAGGGTTCAATAGTCCGAAACTAAAACAAGGTTCAATAGTCTGAAGGTTCATTATTCCGAAAGCACACAACGTTCGATAGTCCTAATTGACAATAAGTTCAATGCTGTGAATTTGGACAGTTGAACCTTACTGTTGATTGTGGTCACAAAGTCGAAAGTGGTCACAAAAGCGCCATCTACTGTCTGCGCACAGAGTCCGTAGAAAATTTGTTTCATTGGCAGCCAAGCAGAGGCTCCCAGAGCTATTGGCATTGTGTAAAATTAGGAGCACAGATATCCTCGCTTTCAATGCAAATTTGTCCGTTGGTAATTTGTCCATTGGCGACGTGTCTAACCTCTGTTTTCTTGAAGCTGTGGAAGGCTGCTTCGCTGGGGAAGTTCCTCCTGTTGTCCGTGTCGGCCAGAACGGCACTGCCTGGACGGGGGACTTACTGGTCATGACAACAGGTCTTGCGGGCCCTCCCTCAATAACTGACTCCAGCTCGCTCCTGAGGTTGGGGCTAAACTCGGACAAGTGGGGGAGTTCAGAGAGCAGCCTCAAGGTGGTTTTATCCAGGAATGTCAGGAGCCTGGAGAATACAGGAAGAGATTAGATTTGATCAAACTTGTCACAGGGGCAAATCTCAAAGAGCTACTTAGGATTAGAAGAAAAGCTGTGCCAACTATAGCAAGGAATCTGCGCTAATTTGAAACATATTTCACAACTTTGATATGCTAATGCTTACACGCACTCAGCGATTTCCATTTGCTTGTTAAGATTTGTATTGCTCATGCAGTGCTTGTAGTCTCCACGAAACTCTCCGTGCTTGTAGAATCTATCACAAGTCCCTTAAAGTCCATCGCAAGTCCTTCAGATGCAAGTCAAGTCACTAGCTATTCAAATGAACTGTTACAAAAGCATTCCATATTGTTCATCCAGTTATTTGGGACTGGACTTTGGAAGGGACTTGTGACTGGACTTGTGACAGGACTTGTGAAAGGACTCGACTACAACACTGGTTATAAATACATGTGCAATGCACATGACATTCCTTGCCTTCTGCCATTAAAGATAATAATGGGCACGTTAATTTTTTTTTTTTTTAAATGAGCAAGATGTTTTTCTCAAACTCACCAGAATTGATTGAGGAGAACAGACACCGCAAAGTACACGCAATTGTGGATGGAGCACAGATAATTAATATCCTCTGGATCGCACAGGTCGTTAATACCCTCTGTGGTGGACACGCTCCCTTTGGCGGTCAGCAAGTGAACGAGGAAATACAGCTCCATGGTCAGATTGGGCATCAGACATTCTAGGAAAAAAATATATTCAATGTTCAATTTGAGAACATGGGTTTAACACACTACACAGCAGGAAAACGTGGACTTAGATGTAGAATGGGGAGAGATCAATGCCGTGCAATAATTGACTTTGTTATATCGTGTGCTTGAATACTGCAATTTTATTGGGCGAGAACGGCCAATAGCATGTCATAGCAAAACAACTGTTGACTGCTGCAATACAGGATACATGTATGCCGTTTTTTTAACCCCCTCAGGGTGCATAGCACCTGAGCTTCGCCTGATGATTCAGGTTGGCTTGCACTTTGGACAAAGTACATATATGTGTATATTCTCATTTACTGAATAACTGATTGACTGACTGACCGATAATGCAAGTACCTGCTTTCTGTTGGCACAACACAAGTTACAAGTACGTCTTCTGCACTAAACTTTAATGCTGCCTTTACCATTGGAATGTTGATTAATTGCTAGTGCTAGCCTCTCAACCTCCAAGAGTACATGTATTATTGGAAGGAATCAGACTGCAATAGGATGCCATTACCTTTTGTGCATGCCGAGTAAAGATCTACCAGCTTATCAACATGATCTTGGTACGTCACCTCATCCCTTGAGGCCTTGGTGAACTCAGTAGGGTAAGGAAAGGCAGATGTTGCATTTGTTGACTTTGTTGGTGTCTGTGGTTTCAGAGGGGAGCAAGCTGAAAGAGGGGTGCTTGAAGAAGGTCCTTTATTGGATCTTGAAGGATCGCTTGCTGCTTGAGGCGCTCTAGTCTGAGGAGTTCCCTCTCCTTTTCAAGACCTAGGCTTGACTGGGTAGGGCTGGGAGTAGCATCAGGAGACGAAGAGCCCTGTTGAACGTGCTGCCTGGATGCAATGGCTCCTCCTGATACAATTTGGAAAAAACGGGACTTGAGAGAGATTGCTGTTTCACTCTGGTGGTTAGGACCTTCCGGTGTCTGTAATGGTCGTAGGTGTGATTCTCTTATTGGAGCTGTTGCGACTGTTGAAGGGGTTCCCACGGCAGGAAAGTCCTCAGAGTCATTTAAGACAAATTCAGGCACCTCAGGGTCTTTGATCATCATTCTGGACTTTGTTTTGAGGGAACCATCACTGTAAGATGTCTTGCTGCCCTTGCTACCAGGTCTGCGTTTGGCATTCGATGGTGTTCTGTGGGTTCCATTTTCTCTGAGATGATGCTGACGCTTAGTCGCCTACCTTTTGGCTGATGAAGGTTCAGTCCTTCCGGTTTGATGTACTGACCCAAAGTCAGCTGTTCGTCTTTTCTATGAAATGACGGCGACATTTTTTTTGGCCTTCCTTTGTACTCATCGTGCGGAGTCTTGAGATAAAAATGACCACCTTGGTTCCGTGAATTTACCTCGGTTGTAGTTCTAATGGGACTTTCCTCTTCAGAGCACAGGGACTTGGGAGTTAGGGTACCCTCTGAGGCGTCTGATCTCAGGGGACTGGGGCTGAAAAGCTGAGTTCTGTTTGGTCGACGCTGAGCATCCCTGCCGCTGGGTTCTTGCCGCTGCGATCTCTCTGGGGATTCTGATGCTGATGGCTGGATCTTCGAAACTTCTGAGCGCTTGCTGGGGTCTTGGCTGGAGTGGCCCCTGAGCTAGGTCCATGGCCAATGAGATGGGATGTCTGATCTCGTAGATAATTGATGAAAAATGGCAGAAAGTCAGCCCGCAGTGACCGATCTTGAAACAGTTCACATTCTGATTCAACCTGAAACAGATTGAAAATATGTGTTTTTCCCTGCACCCGGATCTTTAATGTCATGAATGTGGGATGTAAAATTATAAGTGAACTAGTTCAAACACTTTAAACTTTAAGTAACATTTTTGACATAACTATGGGCTTGCACTCAATAATCAGAATAAAATACAGCATTAACGTTATAACAAAACAATGTTTTATGTTGCCAATTGATCTTATTTATTAATTAATTGACTATGGCTTGAAATTACACACAAGTCTATGCAGCCACAGCCACTTCCCATAGACTCGTGTGTAACTTCAAGCGTAGCCAGAAGTAATAAACACGGCCTGCGGCTGAGGTACCCCTAGAACTATGGGTATTACTCGTAATACACATAGGTAGGCATATCAATGCGAACATGCTGTATACTCCACGAATATTGTACAATCAACCTGCCAGCATGTTGCCCTCTGAGTTTTGGTGCGACCGCAGTATATTTGTACCCCAAGACCTATGCCCAGTACTTCTTGACATACTCAAGTTCATATCGCTAACAATTGAACAAAAAATTATTTTCACTCTCAGAGTGGGCTGGTATAGAGGCAGCGTTGGTTGGTCGTGGGAGACGTCTTTTTGACTAAATTTTTACTAAAGTGGTGTCTCTCTCGTCTGATTGAAGCTGTTTGGCTAGTTTATTTTGAAAGTGTTCCTTTGGGATGCAGTTTATCAGTTTTAACTATTCCGGTGCATAATAGAAATGTTTGATTTTGGACGATCTTGACACTTGTGCGGACTGTTGTGCTCCGTCCCGGCTTAATTGTCCATGGAATTGATTCCATTCATGGGATGATTGGGTCGGGATGGAGTGTAGTGAGTTTGCGCGGGTGTCGAGACTGCGCTGGTTCGTCTGCGCTTTGGTGCATTTTAGTCTTTTACTTTCTTAAATGTTTTAAATATATATTGAATGTTATTTCTTCATGTTTTTTCAATATTGTAATAATTGTTGCAATTCAGTTTTTTGGCTGTGATGACAATTTTTAATAAACCTTTTATGAATGAATGAATGAAATGTAAGGGTTGAATCGATCCGGATGGTGCAATGAAATGATGAAAACAGTCCCGTTCCGTACCGGAGCTACAGTTTGAGTTTTAACGTTTTAACGTGCACGCACGTGAAGCGTTGTTGGCACGACGTCAGAGTCTTTTGGTCTGAAAACCGACCACAGACACCGCGTTTATTTTAATTATACTGCATATCGCGGGCGGCGTCAGACTGGCCATCATGAGACCACGTGATAAATGCTGCTAATAATTTGGAATCGCACTTACACTACAGTCAAGACATAAGGAGTGCCCGGAGCATCAGTGCGATACCAAAAATTTGCAGCATTTATCACGTGGCCCATCTGACGTTGCTCGCGATATATGCACTACAAACACGGTGTCTGTGGTCGATTTCCAGACCAAAAGACTCTGACGTCACACCAACAACGCTTTGCGCGCGTGCACGTTAAAACGTTAAACTCAAACTGTAGCTTCGGTACGGAACGGGGACTGTTTCATCATTTACTGCACTATGGTATCGGGATCGATTCAACCCTTACACTTGTTAGCGATATGAACGCGAGTATGTCAAGAAGTACTGGGCTGTGGGCATAGGTCTTGGGGTACACAGCATGCCCAGTATCCGGACAATAGACTAATGTAAAAGTATCACTCAAACGTCACTTGAATGAGCCAAAATCGAAGAATTAAGTCGTTAATATTACAACTGATGAAGTTAACTTATAAATGCAAAAGTTCGTACCAATGTTGATTGATGACAACCATAAAACCAAACTTTTTGAAGAAATCTTCCAGCAAGGAACTCCTCCAACACGGCGGCCATTTTTAAATGGTGTGCAATTTTTTTTCTAGAAAATAATCCAGAGTTTAGTTTTCAAAAAAAAAAAAAAATATGGATGTGCCAAACTAAGGAAATGTAATATGTGCTTACTTTATGTCCGTTAAATTTCCGATTTTAATATTTATTACTTTGATTTTTTTAAACCAAATTTCACGTTGGAGTAAAGGGATCCTTGCAGTACAAACGAACATTTTCGCGCCAAAACTTATCAGCTGTTTGGCAGCTGACCTTTAAACGCGCGATGTAAACAAATGTCTACGCGACACATGCATGTGTACATTGGCGCGTCGGCTTGAATGTTATGTGCATGTGATGTGTGAAGTGCACTGTAGTGTTAGTTTACTTGGCTTGTGAAACATGTTGAAAAGAGCGTGTCCATTCGGGGACTCTATCCGAATCAGATGAAAACTCACGTTGGTCAGAAGGAAGTGGCCGAAGGAGTAGATAAGGAGAAACACATGAAGGAGGTTTATGGTAAATAAACAGACACTGACAATTATTCAGGACGCCATTTCGCTGCCTGTTGTGTACAGTACAAGTTACAACTAGGCTAGCGACAACCATTGTACACAGTGGTACAACTACAACTACAATTTATACTTGGAGGCCTCATTGACTGAGTAACTGCTACCTAGGCTATATAAAATGTGCATGATTTTGGGGCCTTTTAGCCTTTGCAACAAATCGCGAAGTGCCTACTTTCGGCATGTGTTCGGTGGATCAAATTGGTACTTCGGAGGGTTCCTACCAATACCATTTTCACGATTCAGGGCAATTGTTACAGGCACCACTCCTATACATGCTGTAAGACAATGCATCATCATCTATCATGTCTATGAAAATCCACGTAAAGTGTTCGCCTTTTGCAGACGTTGAAGAAACCACTTTTTTTTGCATTGGTGATTGGTCACCGCTGTTTCCGAAAACACACAACGTGTATATCGTACACAATGAGAATGACACGAAAAACGTATTCGCACTCCGTCCTGTCCGATGTAAACAAGCGGGGTTTATTCGTCTTTTCTCGGGAACGGTAAGACTTTCGGTTGGTTTCCTTTCAACCAGATGTTTGAAATCGGCTAAGTAAACAATCCAGAACATAAGATTTTCGGGGATTTCAGGACCTAGTGCCCCTTTAAACGGTTATCACTTCAAAATAAGAACTTATCAGAATGATCTTTTATCCCGATGCAGAGAAAACTCTGGCAATGATGTTCGAAGCCCAGAAGCAAGCTGGTAAAAGTGACTCCACTGCAGCGACTAACGGCCATCAACTTGACAGCAACAGCATACAGAGTAAAGGAGCTGAGGGTTGTCATGACAACGGAAGCAGCTCTCCACACATGGAGCTCCTGCCAGGCCAGTGTTTCTTGGATGAGCACGGGAAGATCATCGTCGGTCAGATGGTTGTTCCGAAGTCAGACGAGGGTGCGTTTAGAAATTGTGGCTTTTGCGTACATCCAATTTACTGTTCCAGTGCTGTAAGAGCTGGTAATAAGCCAGAACTTTGTGGATAGCAGAGCAAATTTGGTGCCAGTACTCCATCTACTGAGAGTGACCCCATAATTAGGTCAAACAAATTTCCTCCTCGCCCTCCTGCTTTTCAAAATTTGTAGCAGTTTGTTTACTGCCTGGTTCGTCGGTCTGCTTATGACAAGTTCATACATGTACGATCGGTAAATTGGTTTCAAGCCCCCCCCCCCCAAAAAAATGCCTTCACTATGCCCCAGAGTGCCTTTGTTGTGTTAACTAACTGAAAGGGTCCATGAAATGAATTTTTCTTAGGGATATATTTTGTGGAACTTTGTACTACTCTTAAATGTATGAAACAATATTTGACGTCCCATTTTGGTTATATTTAATTGAAAAGTGGATAAGCTTCCTTAAACATGTTTAATGTTTTTTGGGCAACTGAGGGTGCTGTTGCTGTGATGTCATTTCAGGGAGATGCTGTTCAATTTAGGAGTTTTCTGTTCAAATTGTGAATCCAAAGATTTGCTTATTGAAACTATGTGGGAGAAAAGTTTGCTCAATGACTTACTTCCATGTACTGACACAACAACGAATCACCAAAGTAAAGAAATTTACAATAGTGAAATTTTCTAAAATTCTGTCAGCATTTGGTGCTGAAACATTGAGGTTTCTGCCTGAATAACATCACACTTTTGCTCATGAATATGGAAATCTGCATTAGCATAAAAACAAAAAAAGGCACCAAAATACCCTTGAAATGGCAAAACCAAAATTGAAAATAAGGTTAAATAGGACAGATAGGTGTATTTTCATGGATTACATTTAAAAAAAAATACATTCCATGAACCCTTTAAGACTTGACTTGGGTTGCAACTTGATGACTTGTGATGGATTTCTGATGGACCTGTGAGGACTTGTGAAGATCTCAAACACTTAATTTTGTTTGACCTGAATTTAAACTTCTCCCATTCCTACTCACATGCATTCATTATTGCCCACAGCAGACGGAGCCGTGCCACCGAGATGTTGTGCCTGTCAAAAGCCCATGGTACCCGTCGCTGGTCCCGCTGCAGTGCCTGCCAAGATTCCATCTGCCCAGCCTGCTTGAGACTCTGTCTACAGTGTGAGAACGGATTCTGCAACATGTGCTCTCTAATCAAGTGAGTTTGATAGAAATGTTCACATCAAATTCACTGCAGAAAAAAAATGAAGTTCAGGCCGATTTGTACTTCATGTGAATGTTGGTGAAAAGCGAATTCGGCACAACAAAATTTGTTTTCACTTTTTACTTTCGTGTGGAAGTATGAACCCGCCTTTAAAACATCGCTGGTTTTACACATTGTTCTGATTATTGAAACGTGCACACACAAGTTTTATATGGCACACACAACTGGCGCAGAGAGGCGCAGTAGTCTATTGGGATGGCAAAGAGGAGTATAGAGGCTGAAAGTTGACCCCTGGTGGCGCGTTTCCGGACCCCCTCGAATAGGAAAATCGGCATGTAAAAGTCAGAGTTATTAAATTATTTTTTGTTAGTTGATTTTTAAGAAAATCACCCTCGGAAAAGGCAAGTTTTATGGAAAATAAAAAATCGCATGACTTGGAAGAGAAATATCATGCCAAAATTGACCTCTCACTTTCGAAATTCTAAGATACATGTGGACTAGTGGAACTCGGAGCACTCGTACGAAGATGAACTTTTATGTCATTGGGTGAAATGAATTAACTTGAAGGACTAATTCTCATTTACAAATCCAAAATGATCATTGATAAGAACTGTATTCAAGCAAGCTGGAGTAAATCATTTTTGTTCTCGTGCAAGTAAGCGAAGTGAAAACAATCGTGAACGAACAAGGAGACCTAGGTATGAAAATCAGGATATGAAGGTCATAAGTAAAAAAAAAATTTTCCCATCTCCAACTGATTTCTCGTCATATTTTTCTTGTGGGATGCCAAGATAAAATTCCAACATGATGTTTCTCAGGGGTGATTACGGTTAGAAATCATTCTGTCAGAAATTATAGCACTAGAAAGGGCAACCCGTGTAAAATGCCCATAGAAGGGTCGTGGAGGGGTCCGGAAGCTCAAAGACAAAATGGCGTACTTTAGGCCCTTTTATCCACCAAACCTCTGCTCATGTCTTGGCCTAATCGCAACCATGATTGTGCAACCAGCTCGTCTGACGAAATTCAAAAATACATGCACTTGCTGAAGCTGTCCATCACAATAACGAAGAGAAATAGTGATTTCCTTGCTCATTAGGAATCAAATACGTGTGTCTTCAAATCCATTTTTTATAGCATAGTTCGCTCCGTAAACATGCATTCTAAAATGTTGTTTATTATTATTTGTTTTTTATCTCCAGTTATGATGAAGATTGTGATAGAATCTTTTGCCTGAGCTGTTCATCGCAAATGGAGTAAAGCCTGCTTGAGAAGCAGCATATGGTCACACATACAGATGATGTGAACAAAACGAGAAGAATTTACATGAACTGTTATATTAATTGTGTTTACTTATATTAATTCTGTGAAGAAAAAGACCATACTTTCGAGTGAATGGTTGTGCCGTAATGTCATTTTTTGGGTACAGACTGTACAAATATCACATTAGTATTAAAGCAATTGAGAAAGTTTACTTTAGTCTAAAAACTAAAGATTGTACAGATTAAATGTTGGAAGAATATCAACATGTGAACTTTTCATAAATAATCCAAAAAGGAAATCTGTTTTTTGTACCCCTAATATGTCCTCATTTGGGCTATTTAATAGTTTTTCAACAACCATTTAAACAGTTTGGGGAAGAAAAGTGTGATTACAGAATAAGCTCTGGCCGCGTTACAGTGACTCGAGTGACTCAAGCGAGGCTGAAGTTGCAAGAAGTCTTGCATGAAATTGGTCAAAATGATCTCTGCTAGAGCTTAAAAATGGGATGCCGATGGCACATATGGAACACCATACTTTTGGTCAATTTTCGGGACAGACAGACCCACCACCAAGTGACAGTAGAAGCTCCTGCCAGAACTTAAAAATCCAGAATTTTGCCCCTTTTGGGGATGGGGCCACCTTTTAAAAAAAAAAAAAATGGGAGCACAAAAAAATCTAGTTGTAGTAAGTAGTCCAAATGCCAAATTATCATTTCTGAGATGCATTTGAAATCGGTGGAAAACTAGATGTAAGACCGACACAGAATATTAGCTTGAAACAAACAACAAATATATTCTGAAGCTTTTATTACTACATGTACATGTAAATAACCTTTCACATCTCTCTACTTATTTGAAGTATGTGAACATTCTTTTTTTTGTGTGTCTAAAATTAATAATGGTTACAAATGCACTGTGAAGAGCATAAACAAATAATAAACTGTAAATTTGCCATCAAGTTATATTTCGTGTGTATATCTTTCAAAAATATTTACAAACATTAGTAATCCTTTTCTCTCCACATATATATTTCGCTTTTCTAAATATTTCTTTATAAATATATTAAATGTGTAAGCTGCTGAGTGAAAGCTAAATAAAGTTGCAGAGTGGCTGTATATAGACTGAAAAATAATGACGTTATTTTACATGCTTTACATGCGTGCTTCCTATGGAGCTTAGTGGCTATATATCATCCCCGCCTGGCTCCCATAGGAAAGCGCAAATATAACAAAGCATGATGCCATTCTGGATCACAACCCCCAATTACTCGGTTTGCATTAAGAAATAAATGTTTGCTGGGAAGGTGTTGCACAGTAATCACCCTAGCCAAAGGCGAGGGTTATTATCAGCATCCAGACTCCAACCGTCTTAAACAGAGGTTTAATACCGACTAAGCACATTTTTATTCCCATTCATCAATACCTTTTCCGTCCAAAAATAAAAACTTTTCGGTCCGAAAGTAAAAACAAGTCAAAATTGTAATTTGTTTACGATTTCGATTAACAAAACACCCCTCTCGCTACACAGTGGTAAGGCCCTCTGGTAAACAACTCCTCATATGGAGATTGACGCGCCTACTGCGTGATGTGGCGCACAAGGCAGATGTACCGGTGTAGTGTAAATTTTAGGACCATGAAATATATGGACTCGCTGGTAGTATTGCACATGCCTAAGTGAGGATTGTGAACGTTCAACCAATAAAATGATGCTGGCACGGATTTCATAGGGAGTCACTGGAAAAGTGTTTATGACCAGCCACCATGTCTTTATCACCGTTTTAAAAACCGGCCACGTGACGGGCTCCTGACCAATAGGAATGGGTAAACTGTCTACATGTAGGTATTTAGGAATGTTGATTTACAACCCAATTGCCAAAAAATTAAAGATTTCCATCTCAAGTGTACTCTGTTGTCAAAACCATGAAGCCTTAAGTCATAGACATGTATATGTCAATAAACACAAAGATTTGCATGGGTGTCATTCATTTGCTGGCACTGATCCTGCCTCTCGTATGCACCGTCCTCATTAAGTGCAGTCTGAATATCATTATTTTTCCTTATAATTCAGTGAAAGACTAGTGCCTACTCTGTATTTTAGAAACAAGGACACTTCTGTCAGGTGCAACATCATACTCAAGGCATAATAGTTAATAATTAAAAACGTAACTGATTGTTTTCACTTGTTAAATTTTTTTGTAAGAGCGATGCAAACAACTGTGATAGACTTGTTCTGTATACGACAAGCACTTTTTTAAGAACATAAATTCTACTTCGATTATGAAAGTACATAACACTTAACTTCAAAATACGGTATACAAAAACTGTTCACTTTAAATCTCTATTCTTTCATGTTAAAATCGCCATAAGGCACTGCACTTCCGATGTTATATCCAGTAAAAGGTAGGCAAGTTTTGACGAAATGCTTTTTTTAAAGCAGAACACATTTTCTCAACAGATCAGTTGTCACATGATCCCATCACCTATCATGTTGGTGGTGACTATGGCCAATTCCACAGCTATGCTTAACAGTTAACAGAAAAATTGTGTGTAGCATACCACAAGAATTTGCTAGCAAGCACAATTTCATGGCGTGGATGTGCTAACGGACATGCATGCTGCATGCATGGAGATTTCCATCGTTACGTCACTAAGTTTAGCAAAGTTTTCCCCTGAAGTAAGCGTGCCTTTTGCTGTGCTTATGCTTACAGTCTCCATGAAATAGACGGAGACTCTGTTAGCAGAAAATCGTGTGCTTAGCAGCGCCGTGAAATTGAGCCCAGGTTGTCACTCAGGATTTGTTTTCCATATGAAGTGTCCCGTGTTGAGATTAAAAGCACTTTCAATGACTAAAAATGATGTACGCTTGTCGTGCTAGACGTATATCCGGGCATGTGATCGCTGCATACTCGCACGGCTCCCTTCAATGGAAAAGCCATTGTGCATGTCGTCATGCAAAAGCAACTGCCCTGTGGCAAATAATCTTAACGATGCTTTCGCCATTGAAGGGGGCCCAGATTGGTCTGTAAAACATGGGAGTTCAGCTGCTGCACATGCAACGGCTGTTCCTGTGCCCAGTTTGACATTGTGGACCAGCATTACCAGAATCAGCTCACTAGTTTGCACAGAATTTCCAAGCTTACAAATCTCAGACATTTGTTCACAGCCGAAGTCAAACTTCACTGTTGACAATTAAACCCCCAAAAACCCTGTTAATATGTTGAAGTTTTGAAAGACCATGAATTGACGTGAATGCCATATTTAAGGCCAAAGTTGAAGGATTATTGGATGCCATGCTGAGTATAAGGGAAAACAAAATTTGTGTTTCTTTCATTAATTTCAGAAGCATTATTTGACCAACTAATGCCAAAGTAACAGGAAGCCTATAATAAGTTCCTGCATGAAGATAAACTGGTTCCCATCCGCAAAGTGTGGTATTACTTCTCCTTTTTGATGATTACTTCTTCTCCTTAATGCCATAATACTGCTCGCTGATGGACTTGGGCACTGAACGATTCTTGGCCGCGTGGGCACCCTTGGAACTTTGATGGCAAAAACGCCTGAAGGAAGATCAAAAAATACAATTTGTCATGTCTTAAGTCACTCTGGTCAAGTCTCAAATCACTCTCGTCAAGTCTCAAGTCACTCTGGTCAAGTCTCAAGTCACTCTGGTCAAGTCTCAAATCACTCTGTCAAGTCTCAAGTCACTCTTGTTGAGTCTCAAGTCACTCTTGTTGAGTCTCAAGTCACTCTGGTCAAATCTCAAGTCTCTCTGGTCAAGTCTCAAGTCACTCTGGTCGAGTCTTAAGTCACTCTGGTCAAGTCTCAAGTCACTCTTGTCGAGTCTCAAGTCACTCTTGTTGAGTCTCAAGTCACTCTTGTCGAGTCTCAAGTCACTCTGGTCAAGTCTCAAGTCTCTCTGGTCGAGTCTCAAGTCACTCTTGTCGAGTCTCAAGTCACTCTTGTCGAGTCTCAAGTCACTCTTGTCGAGTCTCAAGTCACTCTGGTCAAGTCTCAAGTCGCTCAAGTACTTATTGTATAAAGAGGAATTACATGTTTATCAAGCCAGAATGCAAATTAGAAGACTGCCAAAGCCAAATATTATGCATCATCAAGTATGGGTTTGGCAGGATTCATGACTATTCCATGACTTTTTTCTTGGAATATCAACTTTCCATGACACCTTGTATTAAAAGAAAAAAAATTCCATGACTTTCCATAATAGCCTTCAATTCCAGGATTTTCAGGGATTTTTCCGTGACTGGGGAACCCTGTGAACTATGACCTGAATGCCAACCTCCCTCCCTTAACTCATTACACCGGACCTTACCGCAAGATTCGACTTCTTTGTCATTTTGACTTTGGCGTGGAACCTGTCCTGTGAGCGCGGTGCAGAGCTCCTTGCAGAGCCCTTGCGCACGAAATATCGTCATCATCAAACATGTCATCAGATGCTTCCTGTAAAAAAAATTAAAAATCTTGCCATATTTAGTAATCCATACCATACAGACCTTCTGCATCCGCAACAACCTTTCTCAAATTAATAATTAGACAACCGTGTTAACAACAGCAGGCATGCAACTGGGAATTTAGAAAACGAGGAAACTCCAAACCAAACTAGAGTTTGTGTACAGTGTTTTTCAATTTGTAATGGCATTCATGAGAAGTGCATGAGAAGTGGTCTACTCCTGCATATATCCATGTGCAACTTAAGCATGTAACTCACAGATGACTGCAATGCAAAGGGTGTATATTGAACACAGCATCAAGGATCTGAAATTGTTTTATTCATGTTTTATATTCTAAATATGATCTATTTTTCTCATACAAATTCCAACGGCACTTGTACACAGCCCTGCGGGTCATCAACACTGCTTAAATTCACACTGGCAGACTACTTAATATGCATGCAAACTATCAGATATTTGTTTATCGTTAGTGGACAGTTGATTTACCTCATCTAGCATGTCGTACAGTTCTTGTGCAGGTGCTTCGTACGCGCAAGCTGACTCAGACTGTTGATTAGTTTTAGCTGCCGGGCCATCACACGCTGATTGGAAATCCTAAAGTGCACAGGAAACACTCAGGTTGTCAATGAACAAATATATGTACATGTATATAAGATTTGAGGCTTTGCATGGTGGAGTATCAGTATCGTTTCAGTTTGCAGTAACACCATGCGGTAATAACTGCTGTCGCTCAGTAGATATTTAGTTCTAATAAGAACTTGTCCTGCTGTTATCAACTTAAGAAAGTTAGTTCTGATAAGAACTTGTCCTGCCTGTTATCAACTTCCGCTTGTTATCAACAAGTAGTTTTTAGTTCTGATAAGAACAGTCCTACTGAGCGACAGAAGTTATTAATAGCGACAGTAGTTATTATCACATGGTGCTACCGCAAACCGAAACAATACATGTATGTCTTGCTTCACAAAAAGTACTTATAGAAGATATTTGCACAACAGTTTATTTGTTCACACTTATCCCAAAATGAGAGGGCCAGTGTAAAGTCCTCTTTAAACCTGACTGACTGACTGTCTCACTAATCACTTGGGACTTGGACTAGTTGTAGGCTGGTCAAGAGAATAGGGCCCAATTTCATGGGGCTGCTAAGCATACGATGTTCTGCTAACAGAGCCTCTGTCTATTTCATGGAGAACTAAAGCAGTAAGCACAGCAAAAGGCACGCTTACCTCAGAGGAAAAATTTGCTTAACTTTGTGACGGAACAATAGAAATCGCCATGAGCGCCGCGAACGTTAGCACATACAGGCTGTGAAATAGTGCTCAAGGTTAGATTTTTGTGCTATGGTTAGCACAAAAATTGGCTTAGCAGTATAAGCAGCGCCATGAAATTGGCCCCTGGGCAGTGCTATCTCACATGATTACCCGTAACGCAAATGAGCGAAGGTGCTGAACAACTAACCTGATGTAGTTTTAGCTCAGAGAATGCTGTTTATTCCGAGAAAACAATATCCTAGGATCTCGATTTCAAATCATAAGTTGCTGAGTCATGTTTTGAAGTGGGCCTTAATCAGCGTCTGAGACACTTTCTTGCTGAGCTGATTGCAGCTACGCGATGTTGGGCACTGAACCAATGAATTATAGCAACTGCGCATGCCTGTGCGTCATGTCAACGCTTGCGCGCACTTTGCAGAATTAAATACAAACTACCAAGGACATTTCCCACAATGCGTCTTTAGACGCATTGTTTGAAAAGCCTTCTTTCATGATTTTTTCAAATGACAGCTTGCCAGAGAGAATAATTTCACGGGGATATTAGTCCCATTACTATCGTTAAACCAAGTAAGCTATTCAACAATGATTACGTCAGTTACTTAGCTGCAAATGATGGACTGTACCTTTAAGTGTGTATAGAAACATGTCTCTGAATCACTGAGCAATGTTACTTACAGGTGAAGTCGTGCTCTCTGGGTGTCCTTCTGTTCAGCGAACGCTGCTGCCTTCTGCATGGCAGCTACTGAAGTAACAGCAACGTTCATATTCTGCAAGAAATAGAACAGTGCAACAGTCACATCACTTCAAGGATCTCAAATCTAAAAGTAAAAGAGTGCAATTTTCTTGAAAAATCATATCAACAAGATTTTGCATCAAAAACTGGAACTGCATGGCTACCGGAAGATCTTTGAGAATAGATAAAAGTGAAGATTTCCTTCCGTAGCCTTGTGGCATAATAGTCTGAGTATCACCCGTTATCCACGGAGCCAAGTCTCCTGTATAACATCTGATATGTCAAAGCATGCAGATGTATGCGATCTCGTGCCTCAGCAAATCAGAGTCGACTTTACTAAATCATGACGTCATTTCATTCCCTCGGGACTAAATGTGTGATTGGTCAATTTGAATGCAGTGTTTTGTAATACAACAACAGCCGAGCGCGTATGGCGTAACATAATACAGAGCATGTGACCGCAGCCTCTGTTGCTGTCTAGGGTGTTTTTTTTTATCCATGTCTATGACGCGACAATGGTGAATGACCAAAGACCCGATATAGAAAGCACCTGCTGATTGGTCAAAATCTAGAGGTCAAGATGCAGTTGTCTTGCATAATTAATCAGCGAATCTGCTCAAAAATTATAGACCATGGGGAAAATATTTCAAGAATATGTGGCATATGAGACACACTGTATTACTCAACTTTGCAATCGCACTCTCGTGGAAAACCTCAAGGGCCCCTGTGAGTGTAAAGTAATGCGGTGCTGAGATTTGGTTTACACAATCGTACGAAGGATCTTTTTCTTAAAAGCAAACAAATTGTTCAAAATCGTAGGGTGCATACAAACTAACCTGTGAAGTTTCAGCTCAGTGAATATTACATGTTTTAAGAAAACAGAGAAAGCGGGGCTCATAAATGGATTCCACTGCTAACGCACTTAAGAAAGTGTGCCGGGACACTCATTGTGAAACCGCCCTCAAGTCCAATGTTCATTTTCTTTCCAACGATACCATTTTAGGTGGAATAGTTTACTCACAGGGTATTTCATACCAGTCCCGTCTTCACTTTCAGCAAGGTTTCTGTTCTTAACCAGTTCACGCCGGGATTATTTCCACAAGAACATAATGAGGCACACAATTACTTTTCACTCAACCTCCGATAAGCCAGGCGGGTTAAACCCATCACCCTCGGGCAGCACATTCATATTTCCAGCCTCGCTTGCTGCGAGCGGGTCACTGCGAGCGGGTCACTTCGCTCCCTGCAAATTTACCTGTCATCCGTTCCGAATACCGCAAAACTTTTGCATGTATACACGGCCTCCGGCACAAACTATGATAAGTCACAAGGTCATTTTTCGGGTAATTGCAAATGTTTTTAGGAGCCTTTTACAGATACCAGAAGTACATCTATTTTTAAAATGAAATTCAAATTTCGTAAGTGTTATATAAGTGTTCAAATTCACATATTTCCGATATTGAAGAAGGAACAAAATGTTGCCAAGATATGTACCTCTTCCATCTGTTGTCGGTCAGCTGTGGTCTCACGCGCTCTGTGACAATGCGAAGGAAACGGCGACCATCCGACTTGGTGTACTTGATCTGGACCTATGGAAATTAAAGGAGAAAAGATCAAGAACATTGACCGGATATTAAAGGATGACAATACAGCTGGATGCACATCATCATCATGGCCATAAACGTGGAGTCGACGACAGAATTGACGTGGAAAAGGAAAGTGTGTAGGTGAACTCTGCGGGTGGGGCCTTCAATTCTCAGGGCAAAAAAGAGATAAAAGTGCCCGCATTCCTTTGCAGCTGGAACTGGATGTCTGATGTCTACGTTCCCTCCTCTTGACGCAAAAAGTTGATGTAGGTCTGCACAGACACATGCCATCTGCTTATATACAAAGTGCATTCCACCATTTGGGACTGTTATTGCGCTGTTTCTTCCCACGATGAAAGAGGTATGCCAATACTTTTCATTTCGTTTAATACGTCTCGTTTCAGCATGCAAAACGCAGCTTGAGGCGACCACGGGACGAGGGGAATCAGCAAGCTGACCATTAAGTAGATTTTCAAAAGGTT
>NW_022144773.1:0-20784 GCF_000002235.5 Strongylocentrotus purpuratus | reverse complement strand
AATCATGCGCGTCAATCTTCTTTTGTTCCAAAATGTTCCGCGGTAGCTCCGACAGCGCCCTCTATTGCCGTTCCTCCTCAATTTAGTTTACCAAAGAGCACCAAGGAAAGGGAAATTGCACCAAGGCAAATGATCGAGAGCACCAAGGCAGATTATGGAGGAACCAATGTACATGAGGACACCAAAAAAGCAAAATAGTATCCCACCTTGTCTGTACAATCCAAGCTTGGAAAAAAAAAAAAAAAAAAAAAAAGCCGCGTTTGCCGCGTCAATTCCAGAACTTTGGTCTGACCAGAGACCGAATATTTTTTTTTTTGGCCTTATAGTTAATAAACAAATTGACACACATCAACATCAACACTGCTGACGTAGATTAAAGGACGAGTATCAACTGAGCTGAGATAATAGTCTCCAGAATGCACAAAATTGTAGTGTCGGCCCACAAGTTACATATTTAATGTTGTACCTTTTTTTCTGGAATTCGAACTATTATTTGCAGAATCAGTTTGATACTTGTCTTAGTTTAGTTTTGACCACCAATTGAAAATTATTTTCAGTAGGCTAGAAATCCATTTTCAGTTTTAGATCAATCAGAGCGTGTGACTGATGGAGGAGTGTATTTCTGACCATTAATATGAGGTGACCACTCCGAAACACGGGTTTCTTGCCTGCTTGGTATGCCTTTTTCATCACCTCTCTCAGGCCTCTTTTCGTAGCGACATCAGCTTGGCGGTAGGTCCTGTAGCATGAAGATCCCAGCTTTGGATAGGGCTGCTTTGCCACGCTGCAACACTGCTTGTCGTTCAGGCCGATATATGAACTTGGCTAATATGTGCCGAGCTTGTCGTGCTTCTCTGTTGGTGTTTTGAGGATGCGTCCAGAGCGATGGGCATTTTCGATCTCCGGTTCAAGATTACACTTCTCAGCCAGGATTTCTTTTATTTTTTCATATGGGTATTCAGGAGGTTCGTTCTCGAGTCTGGAATACCTCCAAATCGGAGTTGTAACTCCTTGAATATCGCTCCAGATTCAGGTTAAAGTGAAGAAGTTTACATTTTGCTGACTCCAGTTGGACGATGTTTCACTGAGGTTGCCGAGAGTGTCGAGTTAAGTTTTTGAATGTCCTCAACAGCTTGGGTTGGTGGTATTACCAAAATAATTACCATAGTTTTTTTATAATCGGGGAAAACGTATGGGCCCACCATGCAAATGCTTAAACGGTGCATTATAGGAGTAACGTATCGCGAATCTCCCAAACTTTGGTGCTCGCATTTAAGCCCCCCCCCCAAATAAAACATCTTCCAACATAGGGGGCGCTCTTCAAAACTGATGATTATATGCTAACTATGCATTATGTGCCCTGTGCCCCTTTTCAGGGCGTATTGTATGGGTTTTGGGGCTTTGTTTTCATATTCCTCGTTATATCAAAACTATCTATACCATTATTAGGAAATAGTTACTTCTAAGAAATAGAAAGAAACTTGAAGGGCCATTTTTTTTCTCGCAGGGTACTTTTATGCTCGAGGCGAGGGGGCACATTATGGCCGCAAAAGGGGCACTTGGGAAAATCTGGGGGGGGGGGGCAAACCCCCGGTTCCGCCGCCCCTGACTCGAGTTGTGATACTGGAGCTACCTACCGCCTTTTTCCACTCAACTGCCCTTTTTTCAACGTGCTTACCCCCAATATTTTAAAGAGTGCCTTTTTTTACGAAGTGCCCTTTTTTTTCTTAACAAGTGCCCTTTTCAAAAAAAGATGTGGTGGACCTTTTTGTGGCATCTGCCGTTTTGGGTGCCTTTTTCAGAAGTTCTCACAGTATCGCCCTGAAAAGCACCATATATTGGCCCCGTGTGTGCAAAATTGTCGGTTTTGAACAGCACCCCATCTACAGATGGTACCAGCCCCCCCCCCCCCCCCCCCTGATTTTACGGAGGCCAAGTGTCCGGAGATAACAACCTGTCTAATTTCACAACGGATGTGCAAGTGCCCTTTTCAAAATAAATACCCCCCCCCATAAAATGACCGTGCTACGCCCCTGGTTAGACCAAAGACCCAGCACGGCCCTCTCCCGAAAGGAAAACAAACATCACTGAGACAAGTCTACTGATTGGCGATTGGGGGCGCCATTCACTTTACACGTGTGTGCCGTTTTATTATTTTTTTTAACGCGCTGTCCTTATTTTGATCCCGTAAAAGTGTTTACGAATTCGCGGTGGAAATATCGTCCTTCAACTCATTTTGTGTTTGCAGCAGTAGAATGGGAACCAGACAATGGAATTTTCATTGACAGAGCACCATTAGCGAAAAAGATTGATGATAAATTACAAGGAAAACAGGATTGCGGATGTACCTTCGATTTCGTGCTAAAATGAAATGTTATACACTACATGCAGTGCACATTCGGGAAATCGTACGCTGATTTTTTACGACTGAATGCACTTTCACGAAAAAGAATTATCATTTGTTAAATAGAAACAGAGATTAGGAATGTTCATTCTATTTCGCACGAAAACGAATGCTTCTTTTACAAATTCGTGTACACAAAACGCAATTGTCCGGAAAACCTATATTATATTATGATTAAATATAGTTTTCCCGGACAATTTCGGAAAGTGTGCGTTTGAATTTGTAAAACATAAATTCAATTTGGCGCCGAGTTTGAGAACGACGTACATCCTTGTTTCATTTCCGCAATAACTAGCATTTAATTTCATTTTGCATCAATCAAATGAATGAATGTGAAAGCGTTTCATTTAAGGGATTACAAATACGTGATTAGGTTTTCGGTTTGACGTATGCGTTGCCGATTATTACGAATGTGCAATCCAATTCGCAGAAAATCGATTGTCTATTGTGACACGGCTGAATTGAACATTCTTTTTCATTTGTTACAATTTAAATTCGCATTTTCTGCATTCAATTTAATTAAATTTTACAGGCCTATACAAATCATGATACAACTTTGATTCGTCAAGGTATGCCTTATGATCATTGATGTGTTGTTCTTATTACACAAAGGCCTATGGGAAATGTAGGCAAATGAAATGTGAAAATGATATAAATATGACCAATATGAAATCAATAAAAATAATCATGTAGCCATATTATTTAAACGGTAAAGGGACACATCACGTGCCATGTTACATGGGATCTGCATGGGACTTTTTGTTGGTTCATTATCTTAGTTGTATTTTAATTTCTTTATGTATTCTTAAGGTTCTCTCTCGTCTTATCAGTTCGATTGTCTATCCTTCAATGACCTGTCTACCAAGACATCGAGGGAGATATGTCTGAGAAATGGTTGTACCAGGCGGTGCATTTCGCAGGTGTCACCTCTCCAATGTTGAGTGCAGCCACCTCCTGGAGACGGAGGGTCTCCATACTTGCAGGTTCACACCAGCTTGGACTCTTGCGTCTTGGTCTCCAAATCTGTCCTGCCATTCAGGAAGCCCCAGCGTGCGCTTCACTCCCGCCTTGAAAGCTGAGTTGCGCCATTTCCGTAGGATTTAAGAATGGCGAGTATGGGGGCAGCAACTTGATGGTGAAATTGCCGCATCGGGGGTAGTGGGCTCGGATATGAGGACGAGCGTTGTCATATATCAGATACATGCGTTCGCTGCCGGGAATAACATACCGCATTCTTGTACAGTCGTCGCTAAGAAATCCTCAAAAGTCGCTCTCGTCACAGTCTCTGATGATATTCTGTCCACCTCACCAGAAATGCAAAGGTGATGTTGACTTGCTTGCCTCTCTGGCCATGGACGACACGCCTTGCTGGCTCTCCACGAGGAGCGCGACCATAAGGACCGACGGGTCCATATGTTATACCCAGTCTCGTCAAGTGTGGCCAAGGACACCAACCTGAAGAAACCAATTTCCAAATATGACTCGTGCATCTAATATGCGTGGCTCATTCCTCTGTTCTGGAACATCTTCCGCTAGTTTAAGAGTTATAAGCATACCATCTAGAGTTCTAGCGATGGTACTAGTGGTAACGAAGGGCTTATCGGGAAGATCAGCCCGCAGCTGATTTTGAGTTGACGCAAAGTTAGAAGGGGGTTGTCATCTAGATAATCCTTGAAGGGCATCTCTCATGTCGTCGTCAACCTTCTGGTTTATGGGTCCTCCTTTCGGCAGCTTGTTACGACGACCATCCCGAAGATATACGCCAACGATTGGATCTGGCCGTTGAGTGCTTGATGCCCAGCGTATCTGCTACCTGCAGATAGTCAGCGTCGTCAGCCTCAAAGCATCGATGAGGCGATTTCGGTCAACGTCCGAGATCCGTCGGTATCTCCCTCTTGCAGCCATTATTGGATATTTTAGGACTATGTGAACTGAGACTCTTGGCTACATGATGCGATTGTGGCAAATGCTGAGCAGAAAAAGAACGATTTTCTTAAGGTTAGGTTTTTATATAGATTTATTACAATAGTTGGTATGTTTCAAAAGACTACACCTCTTGGTTTTAGCTCAATCATCATGAATATTCAAAAATTAAATCATTCAATCAAGCTTTCCTCAAATGTTACTTTAACACATAAATGAATTCCAATGCTTGACCAGGCATACGTTAAATAACACTGCGAGGGAAATCGGCTGCACATTTAGCGAAAAAGATTGATGACAAATTAAAAGGAAAATAGGATTGCGGATGTGCCTTCGATTTCGCGCTAAAATGAAATGTCAATACACTAAATGCAGTGCACATTCGGGAAATCGTACGCTGATTTTTTACGACTGAATGCACCTTCACGGAAAAAGAATTATCATTTGTTAAATAGAAACAGATTTGGAAGGTTCATTCTATTTCGCACGAAAACGAATGCTTCTTTTACAAATTCGTGTACACATTTTCCGAAATTGTCCGGGAAAACCTATATTTTGTCCAATTAATAAAGACTGACGCTTATGCTCCACTTGTGCATTAAAAAAAGTTATTTGTAGTATTCTCGTGCATTAAATAAGCTGGAGAAACGTGCTTGGTGCTTGGATATCGTGCCTGTTCCAATTCCAAAAGGTTGCTTTGGTCACGTGGCGCGAACATTCAGAAATCAAGATTTTTTTTGGTTTATGGGCGTTCTTATAAATTACACTTCACAACATTTCTGAATCAAAACTCAAATAGCCTAAAATAATTTACTCACTTGTAATAACTTACAAGTAATACTGCAAGCAGATTGGTGAAGTAATTACTATTCCATAACTAGGACTACATGATTCGGTGCAATCGTTGAGTTGTTACAATTTGAAATAAATAACACTTCACGAAATGTCTGAAAATCAAAAGTCAAGTAGGAATCTTTTATAGGTTTTCCCGGCTATTTTAAAATATTTAACATTCGAATTCACCGTTTTTAATATTCAATTCGTCCATCAACATCGATTAAGTGCACTTCTAATGTTTAATTTCGTCTTTTGTCATATCATTTCAGTTGTTGTTCAATCGAATTCAATCCATGAACACCCATTTTCGGCGAGGAGTATTCGATTTCGTCTCGTCTACGCCGAACAGTTTTATTCAGAAATAAAATTCGTCTTTTGCCACTGACACCATTTAATGATAAGTTCGTTTCAATTTCGTAACAGTCCACTGCGGCATCCTCCGTAGAAGGCATAAAGGTCGCAGATGAGGATATTTTCTCCACTGGTTTTCTGTTATTTCCCTGTTGTTCATAATATAGGCGTATTGCTTGTTTCTTTTGAATCGAATTTCTTTATAAAAAAAGTTATAGACTCATTATAGGTACAATGTAACAAAGGAATTTTTTTTTTTTAACATGGTCGTCTTTATTTTTTTTCACTCGTTAAATGCCCAAAGTTGCAGCCACTTGGATGTAGTCCATGGCATCACGTTAATACGTATCCTGTCCTGCTTCGAACTTTGTTGTATGGACCTCGGGCACAAGGGAAATGGTAAATAACACACGCCAGACTAATTTACTTAACAGTTTTAAATTGATTGTCATAAGACGAATTTAATCTCTGAATGCTGCCATTTGGTAACAGCTCAGATGAATTTGATCTGCAATGACGAATCATTATGACACTGTGTTAAAACCATATACTGTTTTAGGAGAAAACCCGCGGAGAAAGTATTGTCCGGGGAAAAAAAGAAAGAACCAACAACAGAAGATTTATGAGAACAATTCTAGACAGTGGTCGGGTTGTGCCCGACCTCTCAAAGAAAGAAAGAAGATTAATCGTAACAAACTCCAATCAGTGGTCGGGTTGTGCCCGACCACTCAACAATGTTCGGACAGTAAATGTGTTTGTGTGGAAGGATATAGAAATGAAGAAAGGGAGATGTTCAATATATTCTCATGGCTACACATATATCATAGCAAAGAAACTGTGTATGTTAATTTTTCACCGTAATATAAATATATATAGATTTTCCCGTTCAATTTCGCAACTTGTTCATTCAATCCGTAATTGTTCATTCCGTTTTATGAGGTTTCGGTAAGTTTGGTACGAAAACGATTTGTAAACTGCGTCACAGTATGTGATTCTGTTTGAATATGTTCAAATAAACGTGTGGTAAAAAAATGGTCGTGCAAGGAAACTCTGAATCCGTTTCGTTTGTTATATAGCCTAGTTTTCTATTTACCACAAGTCAGACGAGGAGAATAAGTCATTACTGTAGTTGAGTTTCGTCTGTCGGCGCCCCAATACATGTATATCTACTAGCACAGGGCAAATTTATGTTTATTATCTAATGACACGGGTACGAATGGGAATCGACGTACATGCATGTTGGGGTTGGGGTTGAGGATACACAAACCGTCCCAGCAAGGGCTACATGTACTTCATAAAAATAGTCATTTGGGAGGCTCCTTGCTCGCAGCTGAGAAGCTGAATTGCGAAGGACCCGGTGTCATGCCAAAAACTGTCCGGTGCCAAATAGAGTCCGCTGAGCATGATGCACAATATAGACACATGACAGTGTCTGTGCGCTGTCGTTCATTGCAGCACGGATTTCAGTCCGTTCTTACCGATACTGCTCGTCAATTTCTTGCCAAATACTGTATAGCCTAAAACGATGCTAAAAAATGTGAGAGAAACCGTCATTTTGCAGCCAGAGGAATTGCATTGACTACTAGTACTATCGTATCGTGACCTGACACGAAAACACAAAGCTTTTATTTTTTAGCCGAACGTGAGTTTAAATATGTTCGAAATATCAATTCAAACCAAATTCTACAATCGGTTTAATAATGAACAGATAGAAAAAGTTATACACTTGAAACAAAATTATTATACGAAACAAATAGGCATGTTTTCAGACGTCGTGCTTATGCCGTGTCGAATAGAAATAAACTTGAATTTTCTTTATTCGACACGGCACAAGCACGTCGTTTGAAACCGCGCCGTTCTATACTGCCGTGCTAAATTGCACGGCAGACCCTGGTCGAGCTAAAGTCTTCTGCCGAGCCGAAATCAATAATTGGGTTCAAACGTTGTGCCGTGTCGAATAAACATTATTTTAGTCCCACGATTTGACCTTGGTGATATGTATGTGGCATATTTTCGAGTAGTATAATAGGGTGTAAGTGGCACCACCACCGTCAAAATAGTACGCCCCCGAAGAAACCCAGTTTTTTTTGCGGCCAAACATTTTGGGCAACATTTTTTGAATTCTTTTTTTGAGCTCCCCCAAAGCCAAATCCTGGGTGCGTCACTGTGCCAATATGCGCTTCGTTAGCATTGTTGCCCCAAAATCGGCCAACCTGAAAACCTGAAAACCATAGGTCTACAGTTTGGTCGGCAAGAAAATTACTCGTCGCAATTTTGCTTAGAGATAGTTCAAGGTGTAACACAAGCGTTTGCAACAACAGATTCAGCTGAAATTCAGAATATATAACTAATTGTGAAATAACAACTTGAAGGGATTCCTAGAAATTGACATAAATACATATAAACATTATTTGGGACGTTTTCGAACGATTTCTTCCTTACTTTTAAGGTCAGCTTTACCAGCAACCAGTATGACGTTTCGACATCGATGACGGTGATTTTTTTGTTCACTGACATGAAGTTTAGAATACAATTTATGGCGTCAGTGCGACTGACGCCATAACCTTAGCCACGGAGCACAACCAGAGATCGAAAGTGTACATCACACCCTGCATGCACAGTGCAACGGGGCGTTCGAACAAAACAAAACCATTACAATGTACCGACTTCGATTTGATAGCACCGAGCAGGTAAACTTGGTGGAAGTGCAACGGAATTAGAAAAAACTGAATTTTGCATTTGCATTTTGCAAAACGTTAATCGTGTTGGCAGAAGAAAAAAAAAACATCAGTCAGGCGCGGATCCAGAGAGGGGGGTCACCCCCCCCCCCAGCTCTGTCCAAAATTTGTTTTTCCCATAAAAAAAGCGACCCCCCCCCCACACCCAAAATTGTTTTGCTAGTACATTGTAATAATGTCTGCCTTGCACAAAATACGTACAGAGCCAGCTTGGTTAGATAGAGGGTATGAGCCTCATACCCTCTATCTAACCAAGCTGGCTCTGTACGTATCATACTATGAGGGTACATTTCAGATTTTTTGGCCGATGAAAACCCCCCCCCCTTCCAAAAACTCCTGATCCGCCTCTGATCAGTTTAACACAAATTGCATCACTTTAAAGGGACACTAGGTCCTGAAATCCCCGAAAATTTCATGTTTATGGATTGTTTACTTATCAAATTTCAAACATCTGGTTGAAAGGAAACCAACCCTATGTCTTACCGTTCCAGAGAAAAGACGAAAAATCCTGGTTGTTTACATCGGACACGACGAGTACGAATGCGTTTTTCCTGTCGTTCTCACGCATTGTGTGTGACGGTCTACGTCTGTGCAGACAGCACCGCGCTGGCGAACAGCGCGCGGTCAGACCATGTACAATCACCAACGCAAAAATGTGGTTTCTTACACGTCCGCAAAAGGCGAACACTTTAATCACAACTAGCACGTCACAAACAGCTCGACTTTTTGAAGTCGCACGACTTTTTGGAGTCGCAAAAGTGGACCCCTGAAGTCATTCTCGCACGATAATACAGGAATAACACAAAAACGCCCAGTTTTTTTTAAGCATAGTTTTAAATGTTCTTTCCGATTAACATCATTTCGTTCAAAGCGCGTTTTGTAACCAATTGGGCTGTTCCAGGACGTAGTGTCCCTTTAAATTTTTGGTTTTCATATTGTATGAAAACAATGTACAGGTATAGGCAGTGGCAAAAAGGCCCATTTTGGAGGGAATTTGAGTGAAAATTCTGTCTGATTACAATAAGTTGCGAAATCGAATAGCAAAAAACCTATAATTAAACCAAAAATAATTATACATGTAAAGCGAAGGAAGAAAAACAGGGAGTGCACTGGCTACTTTCACCGTTTCCAATTTTCTTTTTGGAGGCGCAACAATAGCAAATCAAACTTGCCACTTCTTTATACACATTTGAAAAGTAACTTTTTGAAATTAGAATAATCAATAAATAAGAAGGTATGTGTGCTCTTTAGTTTAATACATATTTGTCTTTGTTCAGCTTTTAAAGGGAATATACATCATTTGCTTTGCTGTAATTTTTAGAAATGGATGGAATTGGGGGGTTGGAAATATATAGCAAATAAGTTACACTGACTTTTTTGAGGTTTTGGGTTCGAAAATGCTATAAAACCAGAAAAAACGATCATTTTCCTGTAGTCTGGTTCCCTGACTCCATATAAGAAGAAACAGAGCAGTTTACATACATTGGGGAATTGTAAGGTCAAGGAACCAGTCTAGCTGGCTCGTACCCGTTCATAGGTTTGTAATAGATTGCAACAAGTGCGAAGGTCAATTGGGGCCAGTATTTGAAAAAAAGCCAGTTGTTTCCAACGCTGATCGGCCGATCAGCGTTGGAAATTGATACAAAAATAGCACTTTTCTTGAAAATGACAGTATACCAGGGGCCTGATTTTACAGGATGCTTTACACTGTCATTCACTAACAGTCCAGCAAGGTATTTCAAAATGATTTGGTAGTTTTTATTTTTTGATGTTTGCAAATGTTGTATTTTCCCTTTAATAGGGAAAAAATTAACAAAAACATTACAAGAATCAGGAAACAGTAAGAACAAATTGACAGCTGGTCAAAAAATTGCTTTGTAATGTCATTCTTTCATGTGAAATACTTCCGTTGTCACTCAATATTCTATACAATATGCATATAGTAATTTCCTAGACAGAGTACCACTTACACACATGAAATCTACAGTGTTAGTCTATTTTGTCTGGCATCATTCCTAAATGTAAAAGGCCCGTACAAATTTGTTTATTTTGTGACTGTTTGATTTCCAATCTGCTGGAATTTTTCTGTTATAGATTGCTCACGCGAGGTTTGTGGTTATTCAAACCATATAACCCTGCTGAAGCCAACAGGATCCAACTATGTCACATACCTGATGGAGCCTGTTGGATTGAGCAGTTAACCCTTGTGTACCTTCCTCATGCAAAATGTTGGATTCAAGCAGGCAACTGAACTGCATTATAACGCATTGTTGGACTCCATTGGATTCAGCAAACAACTGAAAATGAGGCACAGTGGATTGAACAGGGAAAGTCTGGTTGGACTCTGTTGGATTTAGCAGGGTAGTCCTGAGGAAGTACTAGGGGGTTTAGGGTTAATAACATATTGAGTGGAGTACCCTTACGTGACAGACTTATATGTATTCTTGACCGGCAAACCTCTTTGTTAAAAACATTAAAAATGTATTCCCTTAAATACTGGTACCTTGACCTTAACCCTTACTCTCTGAGGGTAGTTTACTGCATGTCAGTTGTTATGCCAATGCCCTCCAGCTGCAGTTTATTGCAGATAGTTTGTCTTAACAGTGAAGGCTCCAATTGGCAGGAGTTGGAGGCCCTGGAGGGTGCCTGATACTGACCAGCTGGGGGCACTCACTTTGTTATCAGAGGACTCTCATTGTTCTCTGTGGCATGTATTGGAGTGCCTGTCCAGTTTACCCTTGAATGACATGGCAGATATTGGAGGGCCATGCAAAAAACATAGGAGATTTTCTTGAGGCACATATTGGCATGCGTTGGAGGGTCTAGTAGGGTAAGGGTTAATCATGCTTGCTGGTGAACCAATTTCAGTGTCATGAAATTTAGTCAATTTTTTTTTAAAAGGTGGCATCCGGAAGTTGGGCACAAATTCAGCCGAGTGTTCTCTATAACATGAGTACATGACGCACTTGAACAAATCTCAAAATATTTTTGGTAACATTTAACAATAATTTATGTAAAGTTGATCATTCTGACTAATCATTATAATCTCCACTTGCACTCCAAACTACAAGTTTGTCAAAAATTATGTTTCTTATTTTTTGGAGCATTTTAAAAGGGTTTCATTGTGCACTTCAAAATAAACTCGGAAAATCACGCCAAAATATAATTTCCCTAAAATTTGTAACGAGCATGCAAACTCAAGATTTATTAATGAGAAGTTTAGAGCTTGATGACATTTCACTTAGTGTTAAATTTGAAGCAACTATTTTGCTCTTGCAGGGCACTAAAGGTGAGAAATAAAAGTATGCCATGTAAGGGTATATCAACTACATGTATATAATTATGTGTAACAATAGTGACATTCTCAAATAATCCCTGTGGTAAGTCTCTAAATCTAAATATAGTTCATAGCACAAAATGTTATGAATGTTAGAGAAACAGATAAATGTATGTAAAACACACAAATTCAAACCTATGAAGAAAATTTGTTTTCACCACCAGAAAACCATCTGGACCCATGCTTAGGAGCTGGCGTACTGCCTGGTTCAATTTCAGGCAGATAGGTTGGTTTCTGGCTTGGCCTTGGCATAGGCTCTGGCAGTGGTCTGTCAGTCTTTACAACGGTAACCTGTTAGAATCAAGCAACATAAATTAAACGTCAGTGATGAGACTTTTGTAATCTATGACCACGTGATCAAAAAAGTGAATAAACTTAATCATCACGTCATAAACTGAATAAATTTAATCATCTCAAATAAATGCATTACTGAGGCATAAAACTGCAGGACACAGACCTTGGATAAACTAGAGATTCGGTTTTGTCGAGTTGCAAATGCACGGCACTGATTGGGAAGAGATATATTTCATTGGACGTTACCCAGTTAAGTTGTTTAGTTTTTTATGTCAAAACAGAATAAATGAAACAACCTCCTGAGTAGAAACATATTTTGTAGTTATATGAAAACAAGTGATCCACGGGTCGCATGTGTCACCTTTTTCCGAGGTTGATACCTATATGTGTTGTAAAACTGTCCCTATATGGTTTTTTTTCCTTAAAAAGGTCAAATTTTGTACTTTTTGACTTTGAACTCCGATTTCGGAAGACTTGTGATGAACCCCCACCCAAGGATCACTCCATCCAAGTTACATTAAATCCAACAAATTCTGTACACAAAGAAACATTTGAAGCATATTTGCACAATGACCTCTAATGACCCCTATATGACCTTTGACCTCAGTAATCTGATGAAGAATTGTGTCTTCCCACCAAAGGGTCACTGCATCCAAGTTTCATCAAAATCCACGAAAGCATACAAGTTACACAATGTACATGTTTTTCATAACTTTAACATACGGGTCTACGTCATACGGGTCTATGGTCATACTGTACGTCTTAGGACTTGTTTTGTCTCCTAAAAACTTCATTAGGCGACACAAAAGAGTGTCTTTTGTGGTATATATACATTTCATTTTTCGGTATACATTTTATCTACATGTAAATGTTATTTCTGGTTTGATGAATCATGGGTAAAAATGTGCAAACTGAGTGCTGATTTAGTTCAGAGAGGATACATGTTCACCACACGGTGGAAAGAACTTTTGACAATCTATAGTGAATGTTTGAAGCTGCTATAATTAAGGACACAATACTGGCAACCAAAAGTAGGACATTAGAGATCTGAAGCAAGACGAAAACTGCATGCTGTTAATTTCTCTTAAATTATTGAAAGAAACATCCCTTTAAGTGGAAAACAACATTGTAAAGATAATAGGCCAAATATTTTTCACTGCAAGGCAGAGTATAATGGTGTTTTGGACTGTTTTTGCACTTCTGATAATACCTGAAGTTTGTAAAAGTCAAATGGCTTTGTGCCTAGAATGTACATGATACATGTAGTTCAAATTAATTCTAAATACAAATTTTGGGCATAATTGCTTGTAATTTGATACCTACTTGGAATTGTTTTCACATCTTTGGACCAGAGTTCAAGTTCGTATCAGGTTTTATTATCATCCCAAGAATAGTTTTGAAGGAATTACATGTACCGGTAGGTCCGTTTTTATTTGGAAGATTCTGTTTGTATTTTAAATTCATCTAGCTTTGACCTTTTCCTGTTCTGGTAGCCCTGAAAACACATGTAAAGGTCAAGCGATTTCACGTACACTACAAAAAAACTGTTTCATCACATATGGACATGATTGATCGTCTTGTTCAATAGTTACAAGTGGCCTACACATGTAACCAGTGTTGTGGTCGAGTCACCAATGTCGAGTCCGAGTCCCGAGTCACAAGGACAAGCCTCGAGTTCAAGTCCCGAGTCACAAGGACAAGCCTCGAGTCCGAGTCCGAGTCTCGAGTCACAAGCCTCGAGTCCGAGTCCGAGTCACACTTGTTCTTAGTTGTTCACCAAACTAATAAAAAAAAATTTGAACTTATTTGTCAATCATCCATTCTGTCTTTTAAGTATATCCCTGTGTATATAGTTTACCTTGTGTGTGTACATGTTGTTGAGACTCAAATGTGTTTTTCTTTTAATTCCCAGTGTTCAGTGCATGCCCTTACTTCAGTCTTCCCCATACTGCATGAATATTTCCTGATTACAAAGGTTGTGCCAAAATTTTGAACACAAGGTTAAAGTTTTGACTGATTTTGGTGGGGGCATTAAAATAAATCCCAAATTTTAAATTCGTATTGGTGACACTTATTTTTAGTTTCCCATGGTTTCCCAAAATAACAGGATATGTAGATGTACTAGGCCTATCCGGTGTAATGCAAAGTAGTGTCCGCCAGTGTTGTAGTACTCGTACTCGGTACTCTGTACTCGAGTACTACTCGAGTCCTCTTTGGGAGTACTCTTACTCGAATGTCAAAGTACTCGTACTCGAATGACGGTACTCGTACTCGGGGAGCAAAGTACTCGTACTCGACAAGTCGAATTGTACTCAATCATCAAAGTACTCGTACTCGAATAGCAGTACTTGGGGGAAAATGGTGTAGCTTGACTATATACCACAGACTTATTTTATCGATACTTTCAGTTTCAAATGGTTTTTTGGCTTGTGGAGAAATCAAAGTTTCCTGATTTTCCTTTGTGTACGTCTGGACAAACACATTTAACAGCTAGCCGTGAGTGGGTCTGTATATCGGTCTGATTGGGCCTGGGCCAATTATGCACAATGAACCATTTGCCGTATGGCCGTATTTGGAAATACAAGTACTTGTACTCGTACTTGTACTCGGAAGTACAGTACTCATACTCGTACTCGTAAGTACAAGTACTCGTACTCGGAGACCTGTTCTTGTACTCGGAGGTACAAGTACTCATACTCGTACTCGGTAACCTAAGTACTCGGCAGTACTCGGTACTTGGAAAAAAGTACTTGACTACAACACTGGTGTCCGCCTAGTATTAGCATTGTCGAGAATATTGCACTATGGACTACAGCGTGCGTCCGGTGTGCAGACACTCTTCAGTGCCGAACACTTTTTGGCAGGACACCGGCCCTGGTGCTCATCGTGCAGGCGCTAGGCGTGCATGCGCGGCCCCTGGATACGATTTTCCGCGGTGCCGTGTTTTGTCCATGGAGTCAAAACGAATGCTATGTTCGTCGCACAAAATACGTGATGTTATGCTTTTTCTTTTGATGAAAATACCTGACTCGAGTCACGAGTCACCATACTCGAGTCCGAGTCATCATGGTCATCATTTTCCAATGTGACTCGAGTCGAGTCCGAGTCACGAAAAATGTGACTTGAGTCCAAGTCCTAGACTCGAGTCCTACAACACTGCATGTAACTCCCTAGCATGATTTACTAGGAACCATACCCATTTCAGTTCTAACACCGTATGGGACACTGCACTCACATATTTCTGGAGGTGTGCCAACCCAACGTAAAAGACTGTCAGTAGGGGTACTTGTATCCATCCGGACAGCTTCCAACAAAACATGCCGTGTGGGTTTGATGGCCAACTGTTAACTGTTCGCTGTCCTCTCCCTCTACCGAGCCTGTAAGGTTCCTTCCGTTTGTAGAATACGGAGCTTGTGCCAGATGGAAACTTCTTTACCAGGCTGTATCTTCAGTGGGTGACTCCAAAATGTACCACATCTCAATTGCCTTATCTCGCCATCATCTTAGCAATGTCTGCCCCACCCTCATTCATAAACTGGAACACTTAAACCCATTGACGAGAAAAATTCCAGCTCTTTTCCATGAATTTCCGTCCATGTGCTGACTTCAGCTGGTCCCGACTGGCCCGAGTTAGTTGGTTCTGAAGAGGACTGGTTTCATGCGTAAAAGGGTTGATGGAACAACAAAAACTTAGACTTTATGAATATGATGACCCAACATCTGTATCTCTAGCACAATAACACTACTGTGTGGAACAGACTGCTCTCCAACTCAACTCATGGACAAGTATGGACTCAAGATAAGATGCTTTGCTACAAACTCATCTGTTACCGTGGTCACTTGGGATCCCGTGTCCAGCAAGGATGCACAAAGAACTATGGATATTCTAACACCTCTCGGTTAACCAGCCCAGACAAGGCTGTTAAGTTTTCTACATCGTCGCCTGGCATGGTAGAGACTTGTTGAGGGGAGTGGAGACAACAGGGTGGGATTAATTGGGAATTTCCTCACGAACCCGCTGACAGCCCTATATCTGCAGGTTTTGCTCATTTTAACGAGCCTAACTGTGTCAGTGTCTGGTAGATCTGTGGTAGATCTCTAGAGGCTGGTGCTATCATCTGTTGGTCCAAACCCGAGGGCAGTTCCTCGCGAGATGCTATTTGCTTCCACAGTATTTACATCGTGTGTATGGGGGTTTACTCTGGTGGGGCTGACTCATCAACTGAAGCTGGAATACCGCTTTTGCCAGATGCACTAGGCGCTATCCATGTTGTCGTTGCTCTTGGAGCACTTGGCCAATTGCCTTCACCCCGTTGTGACATGTCGCCTTTACAAATGTATCTCCTCCACTTGCTGCATAATGCGTTGCTGCAGGGTGGACACTGCATCATCTCTTGGCTGAGGGGACACAAAGGAGCAAGCCTCTCCATGACTCTTTCGTCTTACAGCCCAGCCATTAACTGAGTGGTGAGAATCACATTCAGCTTTCCACCAAGAATTTGTGACGGCCTTGCTTCTGTGCGCTCTCCTCAATCCACCTCATTAGTGCCTCTAGCGCTATGGCGTACTCAGTAGAGTACTTATACGACAGGACATCAACGATTCACCCCTTTTCTGCAGCCAGCCGATGGAGTCAATAATCTTGTCAACCAGAACAGGAGCGTTCTTCGAGACGTCATTGATAATCATGCTCCCCTTGTAAACCGGAACATCGTCCTACGCCCCATGCCCATGGTACACTGAGTCTATTCACGCTGCAAACGGGAAAATGCCAAAGAGAGCGCCTTTTACGCATTCAGGCTTACCGTTCATAAGCAGTACTAACAGGAACAGTGTGATCTCTACAACGCTATGCTCAGCAATGCCAAATCCTCGTATCATCAACTGGAAATCAAACAGGCTGACCAACATGATCTTTTCGTGTTGTGAACAAGCTGACGAAACCGAGTCTGGACCCTGTGCTACCTGATCATAGTGATCCAGGCGACTTAGCTGATCGCTACATGGACTTTTATCAGCAGAAGCTGAGTGACCTGGGTGATCACAACTGAGTAGTCACAACTATCGATTTTCAGATAGTCGAGTAGTCGTCATGCGGCGACTATTGTCAAGCGAGTCGTGACTAGTGCGCCGTGGCAATAGTTTGCGCCGCGACTATTTGTTGCGTTGCGACTATCAACCTGCCCTGCACCACCCACCGTTCAAATTCTGAGTGACCAGTCACTATACTGTACACCGGGCACACGTAGAGACACCTACAGCCAGTACTTACAGTTTCAACAAAACACCACACACACGAAACACTCACAGAACGCTACAATGTACATGTACATCGTACACATGTACAATACATCGCGATAGTGCGTGCACTGCACACCTGCATTGGGGCCGGGGTCACTCATGAACGATGAACGGCGCACGTGTTGACTGTTGAGTGCCGATAACTGTACACAATGAACTCGGCGCACATGAAGGGTGCCAGACACGCAAAACAATGTAGGCCTACACATACGTATGTCTCCATTACATTTCCACAGGTTGTTGTGAAAAACTTTCGTCGTGTGTTTCTTGAATTAAAAATAAAATATCAGACAGCTGCTTGTTTGCTTGAGTCCTTTTATTTTTCTGCGTATAATTTTTGTAATTAAGATTTGTAAGTTTAACTTTTTAACTAGTCTAAGTTCTTTTAGTAAAGTTTCGATGTAATTTTTGCAAAGTTTCAAATTGATTGAAAAGTAAGAAACGGACAAGATCAAGGCCTCCATTGAATGTCTCGAAACGTCTTTTATTAGACCCAGCTTGCCCAGAAACTTTGCTTATTTATTCATGCTTTTATTGATTTCTCAAACTTCCTCCCAGCAATGATCATTTAATCAAGACTCAGTCTAGCTTCAGATATGGTTTATTACTTCAACAAACAACGCACAACTTTCAGAATGTTGATTACTGTCTGCATTTAAGTTGCTTTGAGCCCTTAGCCCAAAACCACGTGGTAGTTCCTCCTTCCTTGAAAGGTTGACGTTTTGTTCATTTTTTCATTTGCGGGGCCCTGGTCCGATTCATTATCAAGCGTGGGATCCAAAACCATGTGGTAGTTCCTCCTTCCTTGAAAGGTTGACGTTTTGTTCATTTTTTCATTTGCGGGGCCCTGGTCCGATTCATTATCAAGCGTGGGATCCAAAACCACGTGGTAGTTCCTCCTTTCTTGAAAGGCTGACATTTTGTTGATTTCTCATTTGCGGGCCCTGGTCCGATTCATTATCAAGCATGGGATCCAAAAACCACGTGGTAGTTCCTCCTTTCTTGAAAGGCTGACATTTTGTTGATTTCTCATTTGCGGGGCCCTGGTCTGATTCATTATCAAGCGTGGGATCCAAAAACCACGTGGTAGTTCCTCCTTCCTTGAAAGGCTGACATGTTGTTGATTTTTCATGTGCGGGCCCTGGTCCGATTCATTATCAAGTATGGGGATGTTTTCTTTCTATTTCATGATGTACATGTTTGTAAAATAAAATACGATGTTTTGTTTTCGTGTATTATAATTGAATATGGTATTTCAAACATATTTTATTCGTTATAAATCTGTTTCGACTTTATTTTTAACAACAATTGTGTAACCGTATTCAATAAATTTAAACCTCTCCTTAATGAAAATGGAAATATCTAACTAAGTGGCACGTGATCGTGACTGACTGGCCGCTGGGCGGGACCGGAATGTGCGTCTTCTGAATCTTCTCATGCATTATGCATCTTAGCGGAGCCAGTTCTGTTTATGTGGACAACTCACTGATCTCTAGAAATCATCTGAAACCACAAGCCTGGAAAGACGCGTAACAAGTGCGACGCACTTTGCATAATGCAAATGCAGTTCATTCATGTACAAAACATGTTGCTGGCAAAATCGAATGCGTGCGGCATGCCTCACATGTTAAGTACTCAAGCATGGATTTGTAGAATTAATTGCAATTGACGATCAAGGAATTATTTGACTAATAACAACCACTTGATCTAACACAAGTGCTAGGAAAGTGCGTCATAATTCATAATTCGTTTGTAAAAAAATGATAAACTCCACCGACTAGTTAGTGGAGAATGCTGTGTGGGGCCGGCTTGTGGTAAGCCTAGTGTGTGGGTATCCTTTGTGTTATGCAAACGCAGATCCACGGACGCCTTATCAGTGGTTTTAATGGATAAATAAACAATGCAATTAGTCGTGACTAGTCGACTAGTCGCGACTATTATTGATAGTCGCCGCGACTATTGAAATTTGATAGTTGCCCAGGCCTAGCTATAATCAGGTCATCACCCTCACAACCTGCCAGACCGGATCCTCTTCCATCTACTGTTTTCAAAAATCCTTGAATGAACTTCTACCTGTCATCACTAAGACAATAAATCGCTCCCTGATAAGTGGCATATTTCCAACCAGCCTGAAGCACGCCTTCATTAAACCTCTTCTCAAGTCAGCTGTTTTTACTGTTTTTAGTCTAACTTGTAAGTCTAACTTGTAACGTTTTTGTACCTTTCATTGAAATTTCGTGTTTTTTTAGGTAGGAATGTAAGATCCTTTTGTAAATTTCCTCTCCCTTTTATAGATTTTTAAAATTTGTAAAGGGCTATATAATGTCATTATTATTAATATTACTCTGTAATCGTACTCGAGTACTACTCGAGTACTTTTTTTAGTACTCATACTCGTACTTGTACTCGAATATCGAAGAACTCGTACTCGAAATGACGGTACTCGTACTCGGGGAGTAAACTACTTGTACTCGACATGTCGAAAATGTACTCGATCATCAAAGTACTCGTACTCGAATAGCAGTACTTGGGGAAAAAGACGGTACTCGTAGTAAATTCCATTCAACTCGGCTTTGCCTCGTTGAATGGAACATTCAATCTTTCAGCTCATGAAAATATTCTCACCATTGCACTCATAAACATTCAATATTTGTTTTATATAACACTAAGTAGATCTTCGTCATTGGATTGGAGGATAAAACTTTAGGAACAAGCAAAACTAACAAAATTGTATCATATCCAATACTTTTTTCAGTTTGTTTAAGGCTATCAAAGGTTAACTGTCAAATCATTTACAGTAATGATAATTAACACCGTAAGTCCTTAAAACAATGCCAACAAATCATCAAGGCAACTGTATTAACTTCAAAGGCAAATTGTGTACTGCTGTAATGCATGATATGGTCTATAAAGTGCGTGGCATGCACGTGGCGTGCAATAGATCAAAAGGGCTTGGTAAATGGAACCAAAAATGCATGGTAATGATGTAGGCGTACAATGGTTCAATTAATGAATGCCACGTGACCTACGATCTTCCATCAAATGACAAGGAATTTAATTGGTGTTATATAATATAGCTTGACTTACCATGGCCTTATTTTATCGATACCTTCAGTTTGAAATGGTTGATTGGCTTGTGGAGAAATCGAAGTTACCTGATTTTCCTCTGTGCACGTCCGGACAAACACATTTAACAGCTAGCCATGAGTGGGTTTGATATCAGTCTGACTGGGCCCGGGCCAATTATGCACAATGAAACACTTGCCATATGGTCACTTCGGAACTACAAGTACTCATACTCGGAACTACAATTACTCATACTCGTACTCAAGAGTACAAGTACTCGTACTCGGAGAACTGTACTTTACTCCCGAGGTACAGGTACTCGTATTCGTACTCGGCAACCTAAGTACTCGGTAGTACTCGGTAGTACTCGTACTCTTTCTGACTTAAATCTAAATCATTTTTGACATTTTTTACTTGTTTTGACTTTTTGACTGACAACTTTTGATTTTTTTTAGGAAAAGGTAACCTAGTAATGGTAATAAACATGTGCTTGGCAGGTCTTAAAGACTATGTTTAAGACTGGTTTGGAGTCT
>NW_022144772.1:0-21005 GCF_000002235.5 Strongylocentrotus purpuratus | reverse complement strand
TACTGACTCAAAGGTAGTATTGTGCGTGCCTGCGTGAGGGTTGTGAACGTTTAACCATAAAACGTAAAAGCACTGGATTTACGGAGTCCAAATTGCATGTGACACAGCCATGTCTTTTTTATCTGTTTAGGACCGGCCACATGACGGGCTCTCGACCAATAGGAATGGGTAAACTGTCCTTAAGTATTATGAATATAATTTCACATTACAAAGAGGATCTACTGTAGTTTCCACTTAATTGTGCAAACATTTTAATATTTGGGATTTAATTCGGTAAATTTCATTCTAAGAATGTAACATTAATAGATTTGTATGTGTCTCTTTGAATCCTTTCCTCTCTCCAGCTGGCTGGTCTATCGACAGGAAATCATCACATCCGGTAGATTCATCGGGAGAGGCAACTTGGAGGTACATGTAACTTCTCCATCTTTAACCCTAAAGGGGCCGGGGGGCGGAATCCGCCCCCCCCCTCAACATTTTCCGCGATAGCCTCTAAAAAAAAATTTCGCGACCCGAGCTGTTACGGCTTTTTAGCCTCGAGCTTTGCGCATCTTTTGATACCAAAAACATAAAAATCAGACCACGGGTTGCCGCGTAGTGAAACATTTTCCGGGCTACGCGCCGTGAAAACAGAATTGTCGCATATACGTCGTGTACACAGCAGAATTGCCATTGTCATATGAATAATTAATTAGCCATAATTCCAAAACCCTTTGACTATAGTAATGAAATTTCTTGGGTATGTTTAGAAGAGTTGCTCTATGCATGTGTTGAGTTTCAACTTTTTCGTCACTCGATGGCCGAGATCTTAGGCCCCCCCCCCCCCGGCTGAGAGATGGTCAAAATAACCCGGCCCCTTTAGGGTTAAGTCTGAAGGAATTTGAGAGGAATTTAGTTTTTCACCTTGACCAAATGAAATAGTAGCACTTTTGTACTGAAACCATCTTTGAGATAAGGCTCTTGTCATGGAGATATTATGTGGAATGCTGTGGTAGAGTTTATAGAACTTATATATCTACCATGCCACAGCTATCTGTTTTTGCTGAGATGCAACCTCAATCCTTCAAAATCCTCCAACTGCTTCATGTAAAAATTGCATACAGCCTCAATCCTGCAAATCATCTGTTATTTCTTGAATGTGGTCCTCGGAAGGGTGACCACTGCCTCGATCCTTTCACGTGATAATCTAGGCTTAAATGTATGCACGGCTGAGCATAAACAACACTAGGTCTGGCCCAAGACCTGACACAGTGCATCCTCCAAAATCAGCCATACTGGGTACATTTTGCCATATAGCCTCAATCCTGCAAAATCCTCCATATTGCAAAGAGGATTTTGGAGGATTTGGAAGATTAGGGTTAAATTCTTGCAAGAAACTTTACAGACTCCAAGACGTGCTGAAAGTCAAACCTATGTCTGAATGTGTAATGTCCATAATGGTCGCTTAAAGTGCTTCTATGTCTTTAATTAATTCAGCTAGCACTGCGTTAACCATGTCATGTCATACATTAAGGCTTAAGCTAGAGCTGTACCGAAAACATAACATTTGATTTCACTGCAAGTATTTTATCAGGGTTCAAACTTATCTTTTTTCCCACTAGCCAACCGGGCTACTGAAACAGACTCTTAGCTAGTTGGCGGCATTTTCACTAGCCTGCATGTCTTTTTCTTTTATAGAGTGTCTTATCAACAACAATGTGCATACATGTGAAATGTGTATCCTGAGGCAATCTTGTCAGTGCTTTTTAATAAACAGATCTAATAATTTAAACCTAACAGTTAATAAAATTGCACACAAATTGAGACAGGTTTGCTTTCTGAATTTAATGATTTATTTCTTCCTGTCCTTTCATCTTTGCTGTAGCCCAATAATTGTTGATTCGCCAGCCGGGATACCTAAGGAATACTTTGACCAGCCGCCGCTGTTTTGACTAGCATTTGACTAGCTGGCTACCGCTAAAGTCAAACCTGACTTTATTTTGTTTTTGAAATTGATCTGTAACGATGGAATCGCCCAAAGTAAAAAAAAATCCTTTAGACTTTTTTAGACTTTGTACGTTCTCCTTGAGTTGTGGAAGCAAGAAACAATAAAGACTATTAAATGGCTTACTTCTTGTGACTCAATATACTTGCTGCTTGTGGCGAGACACAATTCAGTCAGCGATTTGACCTAAACAATTCCTGTTTTATTCCTTTTGCAGAGGTGTGGAAGGGAACGTACATGGGGAAAGACGTGGCCATCAAAGTGACAAAAGATGACAAGGTTCAGGAGCAGAGCTTTCTTTCTGAAGCATCTATCACGACGTAAGTTCTGACTCTTGTGCACCCAAAAAAATGTTTATAATAATAATTATAACTTATTTATTGATGGTAGCCATGTCACCTCGGGGATCGAGTTTAAATTGTTAAGCAGGAAGGGTCGTAATAAAATATATTACAGTTGATTGTGCTGTCTTCAGAGCTAGTACTGGTGCACATTGTAACATAACTCAATGCCATGGAAACTGAAAATGAAACCTCACACAAATTAAGATTTCTTATTTGTGTACAACATGAAACTATTAACTGAATAGTCTTCCCCATGCAAATTATGATCCAAAGTGAGACTTTGGACCTGTCCTTTTATATTGTTATTTGATCAAATTAAAATTTAAGTTCATTAACCGCGTATGGATACAGATACATGTAGCTATCTTTGTAACCGTATGTAATCATTGCACTTTTCAGTCAGAAATTGTGAAGTAAGTTTTTAATTTGTAAATTTGTAGCACTTACAAACTGTTTCTGTACCTGAAAACTAATCTAAAGTACAATTGTGTGGGCAGATAGCAGTTTCGGACAATCAGCATTGTAAAATTTGCATTGCTCATGGCCACAAATGCACCAGTACTAGTTTATTAATCCTAACCCCCAGGTCCTTTTGAGTAGGAACCATCCTAAATCCTGCAAATTTTCAATTGCCACAAATACAAATTGGATTTAGCTTCGATCCTCCAAAGTCATTTGTTATTTCTTGAATTTGTTCTGTGGAGCGGTGACCATTGCCTCAATCCTTCAAAGTCCTCCAACAATCACTGTTCATGGGTTGAATCAGTACTGATGACATGAAGCAGTGCGGATGATATCGAGCATAATGCAGGGCTCAGTTATGTATGCAGGTTACAGCCTATGAACTTGACTCAATGCATCCTCCAAAATCTACCGACAGTTTTTTTGCCATTCAGTCTCAATCCTCCTAAACTACCTGGAGGATTTTGGAGGATTAGGGTTCATGAGAGGTTTGTTTATGATAGTTTTTGAATGATGGATCGCGTTTGTTCATCGTTCATTCTGATGTCAAAGTGACCAATAGCTTAAAAAGGATCAAACGAGCATACAATAAAATCAGTTGGAATTGAGATCTCTCAGTGGTTTTCTGGCTTGATAAGTTGTTTTTATATGATGATTTTTTTCTGGCATGTGTCACCTTGCAGACAATTAAGGCACGACAACTTGGTTCAGTGATCGGCGTATCACCTGGAACTAGCATATGGATAGTACTGGAATTTATGTCCAAGGTGAGTTCAGATAAAGATGATGATGTTACCAGTCACAAAAGATTAAAGGTCAGCACGATGAAGTCAGCAATGAGACTCGTAGTTTGCCATTGCACCGTGTCACATAAAACATTGAGTTTCCCTCTGTCTCTTTTCAGAAAAATACAACTCACAAAAGAGATAACTTATATGGTGCAAATGCGTAATTTTACCAGAGTTCGACCTAAGCGGTAGTCCGCTCGCCAAATGCGAGTAAAAACAGCAGCGGACTAGTCAAAACCATTCCGTAATGTAGTCCGCCTGGCCAGCCCTGAGCACCAGGGGGGCCAATAGTACCAACTAGGGGGGCCCACTACCATACAAACACAAAAATACATGTATGGCTTGTGCCGTGGCCGGGGGGGGGGGGGGGGGGGGGGCAATTGCTGGCCAAGGGGGGCCGGCTCCACCACCAAAATGACGGGCAAACCCTGATATTTACTCTTACTGTTGCCAGTTATTCCATCCCATCAGTAAAACTCCATATCAGGAGTTTTAGTGGATATTTTTTTTGCTGGCTCCTGGGAGAGCCAGCCTATCGTCCTCTGTGTACCTGACGACTCATTGACCGGCTCACTGACTGTCACTTGTGAATTAGACTTGCTTACGAGTCTCGCCTTTGCCAAAAAGTTTGAAGAACAAACACCCTGTTATGCCAATGAACGGCTAAATCTGGCCCATTGCATAGGCCACATGCATGACAAGACTTCCAGTGAAGAACCATTCTGAATCAATTGGATAGAATTTTGTGCGCTTTGTGACCAGCTTTAGTCGGCTTGTATCATCTTGTTTTAATATGTAAGTGATTAATGCATTTGCTTCTATTTTACTATACTTTGTTGAATCGGGAATTACTTCAAAAGTCACATTGAAAAAAAAGCTGGAATACTTCTTTCTTTTTCAGGGTAATCTACTAGACTACTTGAGATCCAGGGAAGAACAGTTATCAGACAGCTCGACCAAATCAATTTTCTTTGTAAGTATTAATTAAGTTTGATTAGCAATGAAGAGTATGACAACTCTGGCTGTCAAGTTGGAAGTGGCCGAAGCTATGTTTGCTGCCTAAAGATCTTCCACAAGGATGGAGAATGTTATTAAGGTGTCCTGACGAATTTTCAACTAAGGCCAAAAAAAAAAGTCTCCGGTTTCTGGTATGGAGCTTGCCCAAAAAGTGGTGCGGCCACGTATGTTTTTTTCTTTTTCTTTTAGCTGATTTTTTGCTTCAAATGTCGGCTGATGACTGCAAATGGTGCCCGACTAAACTTAGTGCAAATATATGGGAGTCCAGAGAGGCCACATAAAGCTTATTCTCGACCATAACCCAATCTAAAAACACATTAAAATTGTGCAGCAGCAGGATTCCAGTCAAACTAGTGAGTTTGGCGGTTTTGAGACATCATCTTTCATTGAAAAAAAAACTTTTTCATTTTGCCGACGCGCATGGCTACGGCGACGTGCGCGCATACCAGAAACCGGAGACTTTTTTTTTGGCCTAATGCTTTAAAGGGCCCATGTAATGTAATTGTTTTAATGCAATCCTTGAAAAACACCTTTGTGTCCCATTTAACCTAACTTTGCATTTCATGTTGCCATTTTTAAGGCATTTTGCTGCCTTTTTTGGTTACTATGGTGATGCAAATTTCCATATTCATGAGCAAAAGTGTGATGTCATTTTAGGCAGAAAGCTTAATGTTCCAGCTATTTCAGCACCAATGTTTGCCAGCATTTGGGATATTTTGCTGTCGTAAATGTTCTTTTCTTTCGTGATTCATTGTTTCAGTACATGACAATAAGCCAATGAGCAAAATTTTCTCACAAATGTTTTCAATGAGCAAATTTTGGGTTCACAATTTGAACAGAAAACCCCTAAACTGAACAGTGTCTTCCTGAAATGACGTCACAGCAATAGCAGCCTCATTTGTCAGGATAACATGGGAAATGTTTAACGTTTTAAAAAGTGCACTTTTCAATAAATTTAACCAAAAAGGGATGTCAAATAGTTTTCATACATTAAGACAAGTAGAAAATGCACAAAATATGTTCCCAAGTAAAATTCATGCCATGGCCCTTTAAATATTGAGAGGAAGTTACAAAGCACATTCATATTTTCAATTTTATTTAAAAAAAATTTCCTGTTTATTCAGACATATAGCGTGTGGAATGAATTACCTTGAAGAGAGGAAATTTGTCCACCGAGACCTTGCGGCCAGAACATCCTGGTATCGGAAGAAGACGTCGCCAAAGTCTCAGACTTCGGTTTGGCTCACATGACAGAGAGAAGGCCGAGAATCCAAGATTCCTGTCAAATGGACGGCCCCGTAGGCAGTCAGGAAAAAGTAAGTACCCAACTTAGGTACCGGCCCAATTAGAGATCATTGTACAAGGATGAGCGATTTATGGGACGTCCAAAAACCCAAAATGTTTAGAAAGAGTTTTGTGTGGTCTTTGTTGTAAAATTATAACATCTCATTCATCAAAAGCAACCTGACGAGGGACTAGAGTGAGGGTAAGATTGGATGAGAAGGGTAGTAATTATGATAAAGTGAGTTGCTTAGGGACATACGCTCTAAAACAGAACCACATTCTTCAAACCTTAAGCTAAAACAAAAGCAGGCCCGTCGCCGGGGGAGGGGGGGGGGATGCCTGGTGGGGCCAGGGCCCCCCTTGACAAGGCACCCCCCCCCCTCCTTGGCAAGCAATTGCCCCCCCCCCCCCCCCCATCTGCAAAAGCCATACATATGTATTTTTGTATTTTTGATGGTAGTGGTCCCCCTAGTTGGTACTATGGCCCCCTTGATGCTCAGGGCTGGCAACGGACCTGAACAAAAGTTGAACTTAGTCCCTATCTGCTATACCATGTACAGCAATTTTTATACTCTTACAGCTTATTTTTGCAATTCAAGAGAAAGCCAATGCATTTAACTTTAGTGGTGTGCATTTATGAGTAGTACGTGAACGGGGAACCCCACTGAAGTAAAACATGGGTAAAGAAGCCTAACCCCAAAATTCAAATTGCAACTTTTGAGAGCATTATCTGTCACGCATTAAAATGCACATACAACGAGAAATCTGTTTGTTGGTTTTTCGTGTAGTCTGGTTTTCATTTGAAAATTCCCCACAAATGGCATTCAAACCTTTTTCATTGCCTTAGAAGTTACTAAGTTATTTGCAAAGTTGGGTATGAGTACCCAATCCTATAATCTTGAACTGGTTCCTGACATCAACGGTCGAGTACTGGGATACGCGGTTCCTATGCACACCCCATCTTGAACTGATCCTCTATGGGTGGCATGGATGGCTTGTGCGTAAAGCGCTCGCTTCTCACCAAGGTGACCACGGTTCGAATCCTGGCCGCGGATCGCATGTGAGTAGAGTTGTGCGTTGGTTCTCTCCTGTGCCACGAGGGTTTTATTCCGGGCCTCCGGTTTTCCTCCCTCCGGAAAAATCAAACACTTTCGATCTCAGGCTGTGCTCCGTGGTCATATATGGGCTGACGTGGCCAGCAGCCATAGGCGCCTTTACATGCCAGCGGCCCGACCACGTTGTAGCCGCGTCCTTCGCAATTCAGCATACCATTATTATTATTATTTTTATCTGTTTGTTCATACAGTTTTATATGTTTTTTTGGGTTTTTTTGGTAGACATATTCCACCAAGTCCGATGTCTGGAGTTATGGCATTCTCTTGTGGGAACTCTACTCCTTTGGAAGAGTACCCTACCCTCGTGTGGTAAGTCCAACACTTTTGAGATTCCTTTAGGTGTTTTAGATTCCTGTCCTAAAATACATTTGGGGTCATTCAATAAATTGAGGGTCCACAATGTGACATTTTAGCTGCAGAAAGCAGCTCAAGAGATCTCTCTGTTGGTTGGTTAGTAACAAACGTCAGCACATGCCTTCTTTGGCAACCAATCACCTTTCTCCGTAGGCCCTCGCAACAACATGTGCTTCAGGTTCCATTGACCAGTACCAGTTACCAATTTATTGCAGTCGTGGAAAATGGGTCACGAGGTCACTCATGTCGCGTTGGGGTTAGCACTGTACTGCACACAAATTGGGTGTTCCGCATGCTATAAAACGCTCCGTGCACCAACTGACATTCAACAAAATAATGGGAATCCTTTTTGATTGACAGTCACGACCACGTGAGTAGTTGTGCATTATAAGAACAGACTTGTACATCATGTACATGAGTTATAGTTAAGTGTCATTAAGAATAACTTTAAACAATTTTTTTTATTTGTTGGGTAGGTAGTTTGCTATTCATAATCACTCTTGAGGACGACTACATTAAAAAGTGTATTAGAATTAGTAAATAGTCCATGTCAGATTTTACAGGGACAGGAAAAAAAGTGGACTCCAAATTTATTGAATATCCCATAATTTGCCAAAATTTAGTTCATTAGAATTAAAGCCTGAGTCCATCATTTGCAGCTATCCAAAAAATAACTGGCGTAATTATTGTTGAAAAACATACTTGGTTGAAAGATAGTAGGGGACTAAACTCCCTGTGAAATTATTCTTTATGGCAAGCTGTCATTTGAAGAAATCAACGAAAGAAGGCCTTTCCAACGGTGCTTCTTAAGACGCACTGTAGGAAATTCAAACTAGTAGTTCGTTTTGATATTCGGCGAAGCGCGCGCAAACATTGGCACGACGCACACACGCACACGGTTGCTATAATTCGCCGGATCGGTGCGCGACATCGCGTAGCTGCAATCGGCTCAGTGAGAACGTGTCTCGGACGCTGAATTCAGGCCCAATTCAAAACATGATTCAGCAACTTTTGATTTGAAATCGAGATCCTCAATGTTGTTTTTTCTCGAAAAATGCAGCTGAAGCTAAGCTGAAACTTCATCAGATTGGTTGTTAAGCATCCTTCTTCAGATATTGAGCACTTTTGTTGCTTCAAACAAACAAAATGCACAAATTACAAATGATGGACTGTACCTTAAGTAGTGAAGGTGTGCGGTAACACCATGTGGAAATCTCTTTTGGAAGATGGGTGGTTCTGAAAGATTCGGTTGGTTGTAAAACTTGACGTTCCGATCAGTACGCTCTGATCGTCTTCAGACAAGATTGAGTGCTTTCTAAGTCTTTTTTTGTTGTTGTTTGTTTTATTGACAAACTTTAGCCTGCAGATGACGTCATAAAGTTTGTGGAAGACGGTAACCGAATGCAGCCGCCTGACGACTGCCCCGACACCGTCTATGACGTCATGAACAGATGCTGGAAGTTACAGCCAGAAAAAAGACCAACGTTTCGCCAGATCGAATCAAGAGTATGGAACTGAGGCGCTTACTAAAAGAAGAACAGCGAGGGATGGAGTCAGCGTCTTAGAAGGCCGAAAGGTCAGACATCAAATCGTGGAATTATTGGTCTTCTGATGCAACTTGACACACGGCCAGTCTGATCAAAAAAAATGTGTGCGTTTTGTGATTGAGAAGACTCTTTATTTTGACCATTTCTACAGCATGTCCCTACATGCAGCTGTGTTTTTTTTACTGTTTTGTTACTTATTTTCCCCACAAGTGAGACCAGAATGCTCCAGGGTGCACCGTGAACTCTTTCATTCACAGAAACGTTGGAAGTTGTATTCTTCTTGAAATGCACCTCAGGAAATTCCCAACCAATAAAAGCCCAAAACAAAACGATTAAATGAGCTTTTTGTGCTGTCATTTCCCCATCAACGTCAGTTTAAAATTCATTATTTTGCCTCTAGATTTACGTGCCTCTGTATTGTTAAGGCATTGTAAAAGATAGTCATTCTGCAAACAGTCTTTATAATTATTGCTGTTCCAATTTGATGTTGGTATTTTTTTATATCAGGAGCGTTTGCTGTTAAAGTCAAACACACAAACAAGGAACAGAAAACTTTTCAATAAGTTGGTCATCACTTCCTCTTCAACCTTTAAGTTTTAAAGACTAGCATGAAGATTTTAAACCAATAAGCACCGTCAATATTGGAACTTTCAATAATCAATATATTGGAAATTCAATATCGAGAATATTTGATATACCGATTATCCCGTGTAAATGTAGGTGCACTATGATAAAAAAAAAAATATCTGAAGTCCCAATTTTCCGTGTTTTTTTTTCTGGAGCATATTGCTCAAACTTTTAAAACCAATCTCAGCACTGAGAGTTTGTCCAGAACGGGCGGTTTCTTTTGAGGTTGCACATTATGGAGACCGTGAACTCCAGCGAACGCAGAGCAGCACAACTTGCCACCGAATTTTATTGCATTATACAGCGAATGTTAAACACAAAGTAAAAGCACAAACAGGAGATTTATTTCGAAGATCATTTGATGCATTTTCGATAGGTACGATATCATTCCTTAATAACGAAAGTTTCGATATGATTTAAAATTGCTATCGGCGATATTGATATAAAAATAATATTGAATAATCGAGTAATACGATATATCGACGGTGCTTATAAACCAGCAGTTACTTTTCATTTCTGTTCTTCAAAAAAACAAACCCAAAAGGCATTCGCCCTGTTTTTTATCAACTATAAAAGCAATGTTTGATGTTTACTTTCTATTCAAAAGTCAATATTGACTTTTTATTTTAGTAGCTTTTCCTATTTCATTTTGAGAACTTAGCAAAATATTGTTTTTGTAGCGAAACTAACTTAGATATCAGGCTGGCCCTGTTCTTAGCATGTACTGAGATTGAGATGATTGATGCATGGACTGTCAATGATAGTACAGTAGTACTTTCATCATCGTCCACCTGCAGTGACCCAGGTTCCTATCCCACCTTGTACATCATGAATATCGGCTATATCAGGAATTTTCCTTGCTTTCCTTTAAGGCAATATACATGTACAACATTATGCAAACATAAAAAAAAAACAACTACCAAATTATTATGAAATACCTTACTTGACTGTAAGTGAATAACAGTCTGAAGCATCCTGTGATTTTCAAGAAAAGTGAAATTGTATCGATTGCCAACAATGGTCGGCTGACCATCGTTGGAAAAAAACCTGACTGCCCCAATTTATCAAATTTAGTTAGTCCCCTTTTTTTTTGCAATCGGGTACACATCCGTGAACGGGTGCAAGCCAGCTAGTCAGGGTCCCTGACCTGACAATTCCCGACATTTATAATTGCTCCGGTCATCTGAAGTAAGGTCAGGGAACCAGACTACAAGACCAGTATTTTTTTCTTGGTTTTTTCAGCATCTATGCACAGAAAACTTAAACAGGTCAGTGTAACAGTATTTGCTATAAAATACTTACCCCAAATCCATCCATTTTTGAATTACAGCAAAAGCAATTTTTTTTAAATTACATGTAATTTTAAACTGAAATGTTTCTTCCTTCATATTTCTCATTCAAACTTGGGATCTGAGTGACAACGGGTGTCAATTTCAGATAAACAGATGGGAACCAGTCACATGCAGCATACATTGCATGACAATTTGGCTGGTAAACGTTTTTGCTCAGCATACATTGTCTGCGCTTAGCACTGAATACGGGATATTCCCAATACAGTGCGCCACCAAGAGGTTGCCGCGGAGGGTCCATTATTCAAGTTTACGGTCGACAAAAACATGGCGGACTTGCTGCGATTTTGGACAAATGTCAGTTGACAACTTGAGGAAAGTTTTGATAGATCGTGGCAAAGCATTCTACCGCCTCACAGAAAAAAACACCATCTTGATAAAAAGAAAAAGAAAAGAAAAGAAAAAACCTTGAATCGTACGCTTACGAAACTACTGATCGGACAAACTTACAATTTTACGTCACGTGTGTCTCCCACAATGCACTGTGAAAAATTGACTCTTGGTGGACTGTGGTTACCTCTTGAGGGCGCACTGTTTTGGGAATCGTCCGTTTTGTTTGTGCTTAGTACTTGGCTCCAGTGGAATTGGCCCTAGTGCTCAAGCGCTGGGTTGTATACTAGGGCTGGGCGTTGACGAATAATTTGGTATTTGATTATTTCAACTTGGACTTGATTTGATTGAATATTCAAATATTCAATTTCGAAATGTACTGATCAAGTAACAAATGCACCAGCCTAAACTGGCCGCCAATCAGGTTTTGTGCGCACCTGCCCTTGTAAAAAAATGACAAACGAGCTTTTGGAAATAATGTACATAAGAAAAAGTAGCAGAATGGCTGATATTTGAGCGATTTTAGAGAAGAAAGTTAAAGCTAACATTCCTCAGTGAAACCTCAAAAGTCTTGTGTGAAGTGGCTTTCAATTGATTTATACGATTGATATAACATCGCGGACAGTTTTCATCATCATTTTTTTCAATATTTGAATCATAAAACTGCCATTCAAATATTTGATCAATGATCAAATATTCAAATATGCAGTTTAACCGGCACAGCCCTACGTGTACCCAGAATAATGACCGCTTACTCACGTCCAAGGTTGTTAACTTTCCTTCCCCCTTCTTCCACAGCTCCCACCAGGATGGGTCTCATCCTGTGTGGATAGCACCATACCTCATTTGCCTCCAGATAAATGGAGTAAATTCAAAACATTTGAATTTGACAAGTCCAAAGTGGAGAGTGTCATGTTTGTGCAAGTGTGTAATTAATATAAGATCCAAATTATAATCTGAACGGTAAAATAATGGATGCTAGTGTATTCCAAACTCGCAGTTTAATGCAATAACTGGGGATGCATTTAATTTTGACAGAATACCGTTAAGCAGAAGTTGATGCAGGATGGATTTTTTTCCAAGTATTTTCGTAGAACATTATTTTATTGGATTTTTGTACATTATAATCAAAATGGTGTGTATCCACTCACTATGTAAAATGTTTTTGTTTTATATTCCACATGCGTAAGAAAATTTCAATCATGTATGCCTGTATGTTTTGTTACAATATTTTCCTTGTCTTTTCCAAAAACCTTTTATCATTTCATAATATGTTCTTTTTACAGGTTGTCCCACAAAAAGCCTAATGGTCCGAATTGAGCATGTTTTCAGAAAAAGTGGGGGTAGTATTCAAAATTGTGTCTAATATATTGCTGAGTAGAATAATTGGTCTTCCAAATGCTTTTTAGTTGGTTTCATTAGGATGTTTTGTTCAAAAGGTACAGCAATCACAATACGGGACTTGAAAAACCACTTGGGCCACTTGTTTTATTTATCAAGTTTACAGATCGAAGCTGGTAGAATAAGTCACACGTTACTCTTGAACAAAGGTCAAAAATCCTTTGGGTGTTTCTCTAACTGCGCTTTCTCGCTGTCAAGGAAAGTGGTCCAAGACGATTGTCAACCCTTGAGTTCGATGAAGCATAGCGTTTGTTCCAATGCATCAATTTGAATGAAATAAAGTTTCTATGGTAGATTGGTTATCTGACTTTAAGAGGTAATTTTAAAATATTCCAAAACTCACATGCAATATATCTTTATTAATTAGTTTTTGACTTTCTTTGTGGGGCAACCTGTATAAACCTTTTTATTTAGAATCAGTGAGCAGAAGTTTAAGATTGATTCTGTGCTGATGTTTAGCAAAAGTAATTTTGAGCCAAAGTTTGATTTTGTGCTTATGTTTAGCACAGTAATCACAGCTGTATATATTTGCTACTGCCATGGAAACTTTCAAATGCTATTCCCAATCTAACATGCAAGTTCACGATAAAAGTTGTACAAAAATGTGTATAAATTAATTTTCTTTCTTACCAATGGAAACACTATATTCTGATTTCGAACGGAATTCATCATGATTCTTATTCATTTTACAATTTTGCTCACCGAAAACGGCATTTTAACCTTAACTTTTGCAATTAAAAAAATTCAAGGTTTGAAATTCACGGGGAAGAAAATCATGAGTTTTGAATTTCGAAACTGTTTCCATGAGTATTTCTATGCTGTTCGTGATGTGCAAGAAAGATATTTTTTACTGTATTTATTGTGAGCATCAAGTTAGATATTGAAATGATCTCTTTTAGGTTTGTCGGTTGCAACAAATTTGTATATTTGCATTAAAATCAAGACAATCTTCATAAGAACGTTGTGCAGGTGAGCCATTTTGAAGTATTTATCAAGATGGTTCTTAATTTGCTTTTTACGTTTCTGTTCCATGTTCTTTAAAATTCCTGCTGATTTCAGTCCCAAACTTTGCAGAAATTATGATGTGTTAGTATGTATGTGTGATAACGTTTTTATCCTCAAATTAGACCTTTTTTTTAGCAGAAGATACCATGGTTCTATTTTTGTACTAGTCTATCTTAGAATAATTAAGAGTGATTGATAATTAAGCATTTTTACTTGCCAATACTCAGAATTAGAAAGAGAAAACCGTATGTTTTGTTCTTTTTGTCCTTTCCTTTTGCTGTACTCTTAATGGTGCATAGAATGTGTTCTTTTTATGTTGACTTATAATTTTGCAAGAAACATGCCAAATTCATCATACCGGTATAGGGCTGTGCATTCGGAACCAGGTACCCGAGTCCCAACCACTGATGTCAGGAACCTGTTCCAGATTATGGGATCCGGTACCCGTACCAACTTGACAAGTTACTTAGTAACTTCTCAGACAATGAAAAAGAAGGTTTTGAAAGTCATTTGTGGAGAAATTTCAGAATGAAAACCAGGCTACATGGAATAACAAAACAGATTCACCTTGATAACGCTTGCGAAAATGCAACATCGTGCAACTCACTGAATATACTAGCTCACTTTACACACTTGCGTCTTCATGCTGCATTGACACACCGATGCAGCAGTATTATCGTGCAGACCTTTATGAACAATCTGAACAGCAACTGCCGAGTTTTTCATTTTGGGGTTGGGTTTCTTTCACGGGTACTAATTCCAGTGTATTATTCAATTGAGTACTCGATTCCCGTACTATCCGTCAATGCACACCCCTACCTGTTACAGTCTGTTCAATGTTATTGCTAAGACAATATTTCTACAAGTTTATCACAGGACATTTACAAGTCAAATCCACAAGTTATATCACAAGTAAGAGGAATTGGCAGTGCCAAAAGGAAAAAGAACACCTTTTTTGTTGTAGTTCATTTGAGAAGCCTCTAAGATGAATGTGACATGGGACATGTGATTGACTTGTGAGGACTTGTGAAGGACTTGGCTACATCTCCGCATCAAGTTGGAAATGGATGAGAAGATCTGATTGGAATAATCATTTTGTTGAAAATTTGGCAGTTTTTCCTTGGAAACTTTGCAGTGCTTGGTGAATGAAGTTGTATAGCCCATAATCCAAGATCAAGAAGCAGTCATATTTTAGTTGCTATTTTGTTAAAAAAAGTCTTTGAATCTGTCAAATCTTCCAAAGCAGTTACAATTTGCTGTAGCTATGATTTTTCTGTCTTCTTACTTTCGTTTGAAAAGAAATATGGTTACAGAAAAAAAGTGTGTATAATTTCTTTTTTAAGCCTGAAAATATGCTTGTAACTGTGTATTGTTTTAAAATGAATTGTGTTAAATTGTGTATGCTCTACTATTTGGCATGGGGAAATAAAGCTGAACGTGATTTGGCATTAAATCATTAATAATATTGTGTTGTCTTCTGTTATTGGGTTCGGGGTTGGGTTGGGGAATTAGTGACTTTATTTGTAGGGTGGAGTCGAGTTGGGGTCATGTAGTGGCTGCTTCAAGCACAAAACTGACAAGTACAGTCATGGAAGTAGAATTTTCAGATTGGAAATAATTTTACCTACAATTCCAATTGAAGGAAAAATCATTGAACTCGGGGAAAGTTTTTACTTTTTTGTTTGTTTTGGGACATGTGGTAGGGAAAACAGGTAAAAGCCGTTGTCCAAAAACATGAATGACGTTTGAACAGTTGTCGTATTTCGGTGGTAAAAATAGTCAGATACCATTTTCTACTTCAGTGAAGTTGCGTCGCAAATGCATGAGGTACCAATCAGTCAATGCAACAGCGTTCTTGACAACGATTTTGGTGAGATTGTCGGCAGCAAAAGTGGTGAAAATGTACAACATTAAAACGGTAATTATGCAGATATTTTGGACAGGCGTACAGAGCTGCAGTTGAATGGATATCTCTTTGAGACAATTGAAAATTAAAAATGTTCTGCGTAGTATCTTTTAAGGGGGAATTCGTAACCGAAGTTTTGGCAGCAGAAATTACTTGTTCCACTTCAACTTCAAGCTATTCCACTTCCACTTCCAGTTGGTTGTGTACAAAGTCTATGGCGCGGGGCCAAGTTGACTAGCAATAGCATGCCGAGTAAACTTGGGTGATTGTCATGATTGTGTATCTTGCCTACAGGCCCGGTTCCAGCATTAGGGAACAAAATCCACTTTTAAATTTATTGACCTACCAAACTAGTTGGCGACATTAAAAACATGCAGAAGATCGAGAAACATGTCGTCATACAATACATAGATCGAGGGCAGGGTTTTGAAATTTTGAGGGAAATTTGGGTAAACATAGGTGTCATTAGAATTGAGAGAAGTCCTCTTTACTTATTTTTGAGTAATAAAAAGCACCCTTGACTCTAATTTGATTGAAACTAAACAGCGGCCCTACACAGGCTACACTACACAATCGCCATAAATTGGGCCCAACTTGGGCCAACTTATGCGGTCATACTATGCGGCCCAACTTAAGCGTCAACACAACGTCAACACACACAGAAGCATCAACACAGCGTCAACACCTCCAAAACGCATTTAAATTGACAAAACCAGTGTTCAAACTGTACAGTATGGGCAGGAATAAAATTTTGGCTCAATATCAATAAGATAAACGTCTGAAAATTGTAATTTTCTGTTCAAGAAAATGGCTCTCAGTGCAGCGCCGAAATTGGCAGCCAGGTTGCTTCAGGGGTAATATCATTATACAATAAATCAACAGAGGGCGGTCGTTACGTGTGAATCCGTATACGACATGATAATTTCATTACCTCCACACCCATATCTGAAATGGTGAAGTCCAAGCTCGGTGCAAAGGCAAGATGGCTGACAACGGCGGTGCTGCTTCGGATCATTGTATCGCGTGAAAAAAACTACATTTTCGTAAATGAAATGTAACCTCTGACCTACCGAAAATCTCTTAAAGTCTAAACTTGACAGTTCTATGCCTTTTTTGTCAATTTAGAATGCGTTTTGGCAGTGTTGACGGTGTTGTTGACGCTTCTATCATGTGTTGACGCTTCTATCATGTGTTGACGCTGTGTAAACGCTGTGTTGACGCTTATTAGTACGACCCAACTTATGGGGGTTGTGTAGTTTAGGACGTCTTTTTCTTATAAGTTCATAAAGTGTTTTATCGTTCCAAAATGACTTTTATTTGCAACCTCAAGCACTATTCTTTAAGCTCTAATAATATAAAAGCCTAGTTTTCATAATTTTCAACAGTGGTTTATTTTGGACTTTCCCTTCAAACTTAAAGTTGAAAAATCCTCCAGAACAATGAATCAGGGAAAAAAAAAACATTCTGCAATTATATAGGCGGACGCAAGTTTGCAAGACCTTGGGTCGATGCTAGGTGAAACAAGCGATTGGAAACGCAGCTGTGCACCGCGACCCCACGTTCACCTTGGGAATGTTTTCACCATGGCTATCAATGGCGGCAACTGGGGGAATTATGAACTGACATGAAGGTTGCGTCCTATAAAGGATGAAAACTCTCACTTTAGGAAGTGGGAAAACCAAAATAAAAATGCCTTGCCGGCTCGAACAATGTCATGCGGCCTACAGTCGAACACCTTAACTATCAAGCCTCACGTTCCCTCAAGCGAAATTTGGGGGAAAGATTTCCATACATAAGAAGTTCACTCAACACCCTGTGTACAAACCCTATGAGAGTGGACTGAAAAATTCTAAGTGTTTTCTAAGAAATTGCTTGTATTTTCTCACTGCTCAAATTGACTTTGATGACGTGAAATGCTATCTGGGGCTTGTTAGTCATCAATACAGAGGAAAATTAGTAAACTTCTTATATGGAAATCTTTCCAATTTGGGTAATTGATTATCTCATAATGCGTACTTGTAAAATGCGCATGTGCAGATGAAGTGCCGCCACAAGAACTGACAAAAAGCAGGACCTGTTCACGGTAATACACTTCGTTAGAAAACAAGTTTAACAAAACCCAATCTGAATGGTTACTTGCATGTCATCTCATGTCATTGTGTCTCTTATAATGTACGTATTTATTTTTGTTACTACAGATGCTAAGACTTTAAGGTTGTCATAAGTAAGGTAAAAGCCCACAGTAGACAACGCCATGATGTCACTGGAGAGAAGTATGAGTCCGGGTTCCATGGCAACCAGTAGTATCACAAGTAGTCAGATTGACCGAGCCAGGCCACCTGGGTCACTGGAGGAGTGGTTGGACAAACAAAATATGAAACGGGTAGGTAAAATGGAAGACGTTCGGAAAGAATGTTGCATTCTGACGCTACTTTCGAAACAGAACAAAAGACATTTTTTTTTGCTTATCTTGTACCTCAGAGAGTATACTTTCATGTGAGAACTGTAAGGAATATGTTGATAAAGTCTTTAAGAGAGATTTGTAGGCGAATGTGTGACCAACTTAGTGAGTTTTTGCATGTCACCGCATGTTGAAGCCCTCAACTGATGCGTGACATGTACAAATCCACTAAGTTGGCCACACATTCGCCACAAATCTCTCGTATTTATCAACATATTCCTTACAGTTCTCACATAAAAGTATTCTCTCTGAGGAAGCCCAAAAAATGGGTATTTTTCAGTTTCGAAAGTAGCGTTAGGTTGCAACATTTTTTCCAGACATTCAAAGGATATTTTGCAAACACTCAAAAGCAAACTGCAAAATTTGAAATAGCCCATAGTACTAATGATGGCTAGGACTAACCATCGCTGAGAACAAACTGTTTTCTCCAATACTAAATCCGTAAAGCTGCAGTCCAGCATTTGCTGCCATCCGAAAAAGTAATTGGCGTATTATTGTTGAAAAACATACTTTGTTGAAAGATAGTAGGTGGATTAAACTCTCTGTGAATCTTACTGGCAAGCTATCATTTTGAAGTAATCAACGAAAGAAGGGCTTTTCAACGGTGATTCTTAAGAAGCACCGTAGGAAAATTTAAATTAGTAGTTCGTTTTGTTATTCGTCGCAGCGTGCACAAGCATTGGCACGACGCACAGGCGCACGCAGTTGCTATAATTCGTCAGATCAGTGCGCGACATCGCGTATAGCTGCAATTCAAAACTATTCAAAACATGATTCAGCAACTTTTGATTTGAAATTGAGATCCTAGAATGCTGTTTTTCTCGGAATATACAGCTAAAGCTAAGCTGAAACTTCATCAGGTTAGTTGTTCGGTATCCTTCATTAGATTTTGAACACTTTTGTTGCTTCAAATGAACAAAATGCACAAATTACAAATGATGGACTATATCTTTAAATGGCCGTGAGCAGCTGTGACTACATGGCCTATTTTGGGTACAGAACCAGCAGTTGGACGCTCCCTGTGACCTATCTATGCATCACAGATTCCATGGGCTGCACTTTGACGGTTGAAGATGATCTGCATTTTTCATGTTTTTTTTCCCCCAGTACCAATGGATACAGAAGATTGAACAGCTCAGTGGAATGATATCTGCTTTGAATTAAAGCAGACATTTTTAGTCCATTTTATGAAATTATGACAAATGCAAATGATCCTGTGGCGTTAAGGTGTAACTACTTATTTTGACTTTTCTCTCGGTAATGTTTTGAACTTTTGTTACAAAAAACTAGAGGAGTGGCTTTTAATTTTTGGTTTGCTAGATTTTTTTTGAAGGAGAGAGATAATGACAACAAACATGAATGAAAATTTTGGATTTTTTTTTAAGTTGTGCAATGAGAGATATTTGTGTTATTTCCTTTTCAGTGTTAAAACCTGGGTTATATGTTATGTTAAACAGATTCATAGGCTACACAAAGGACAACAGAATACGTACACGTGTGTATTTAACATAAATTACAGACACAATTCTAATTATGTTGCAATAACAGTCAATGGCCATGTGAAATTGAGTGACAATGCCACTGAAAAGACAGTAAACTACATAATTTATTTATTGTGCAGGCACGGGCTAAATGCCACTCAAAATGGGATGTCATGGAGTTCATCTATATGGCAGTGAAAGGGTTCATGAAATGTTTTGATTGTTGTGATTTTTTTTGGTCAGGAGGACTGGCCAATCATCGAGGATGATGACGGCAAGTTTGATGTAACATCAGAGAAGAACCTTCTTGGAGAAAAGGGGGATATCTTGGACACGTTACGTGATCATGCACGTATCCTTTGTTAAATTCTATTGTTTTGAAACACAGTCACAGGGTTTCGTTTGACTTTTAAGTATTCTGTCTGAATGATCACTAAGAAGTGGGTTGTTTTAAACCTAAACGTTTATCGATGACATGTGCAACCTGGAGCAAGTTCAACTATTAAGCCCCAGTCACACATTCACAGTTGGATATACGAATATCCACGATTTACCAAGAATCAATCGATCACGATGAACCATCGAGATTCGAGGAGAAATCAATTTTCTAAGAATGCACTACGGTTTCAGGACAGATAGCCACGACTGTCCTAAGGTTTCTCTACAAATACACCACAGTCTGTCAAGAATATGGACGGATTGTTGAAGATATTGACGATATTACTAAGAATAATGACTATTCGTTAGATGGAATTTTGGGTCGGGATTTTGAACATCTGGGCATATCCGTAGGACAAGAATAATGACGTTAATGCCACAGTTGTCTGTGATTGGGCCATAGATGACCAGGTTCTCCTACGAATAAAGCATACATACTCGTAGTACAACCTTAGCAGAATGCAGCATATCTGGGCATATCTGTAGGACATTCATATCAAATTCTTAGAGATATCAACCACGAATGAGCTACGAATCTCCAAGAATACTCCACACGCATTACAATGTTCAACAGCAGCCAAGAAGTTTTTCACGATGTTTGACCATTACTTGATTAGAGACATTCGCATGTTAATGTTCATCTGCAGGTCTAAGTTACATCACAATTTGACCACTAGTCGATCAATAGTCCTCTTGGTTTGGCAATTATGCTTAATTCAGTCTTTTACTTAACAAAATGCATAAAGTGTTCCCAATGACTTTGTAACATAGTGCACGGACAACTTATCTGAACTCTGCAAATCCAAGTCTTCAAATGAAAACTTTTCTTAGACATGTTAGAATGAGTGCATGTAAGGGCCCGTCTCATATCCGGAACGAGTTCCGCATAATTATAGTTGCGGGTAGAATCATTCACTTTGTCCGGGTGATTGCTCTGTATTTTTCCCGGACATGCTCCGGGAACATTTTCATTAGCAACTGCTTGACATCAGTCCCAGCAGCACACCTGAAGCATTTACAGAGCCTACAAAAACTGGGCTGCTCGCATCATCTTTCAAGCAGATCGCATCAAGACCCCATTCCCCTCATGAAATCCCTGCACTGGCTACCTT
>NW_022144771.1:0-21068 GCF_000002235.5 Strongylocentrotus purpuratus | reverse complement strand
CCCCCCCCCCCAACTGGAGATTTTGCATCCGGAGAAAAGCACAGCCGTACGAGTTACTATGAGTTAGAACATAATGTCCCTTTTCCTGCCATTTTGAGCGTATTTTTCACCTAAACCCTTTCTTTTCGCGAGTGGCTGTTTATTTTGACGTTTTTACGCTTATATAATTCATCAGGTCTTAACGATAGCCTCTGTAGTTCTAACACACATGTATATACATTGTGAAACTTTAACATTAATGTTAATCTATTATGGCAATGTTATGCATGCCCTATAAAGATTGAAATAAAAAATTCTGATGTGAAACAAACCACGTATGTCAACCAAAAAAAACCCTTTATGTTTCCCTTTTTGGTTACAAACGCTGGTTGATTGGGCAGGCAACTGTTTCATTGAACATTGCGTACATCAGCTGTGAATATTTTTATGTCCAAACACAGAAATGAATCATGACATTGGCCTCTTCTAAAGTAAAAGTTTGTTTAAATAAAGAAAACACCAACATAAACTGCAAGGAACTTCTGCAAATACAAATTCAATTATTACACAAATGGATAAGTACATTTCTGGTTTGATGACATCGCAGCATTAGGAAGCCCGACATCAACTATGTGGCTGATATCGTTATTTGTGCCACACAATAATATTTCATTGGATACGGAAAAAAATATGAATTTAAGTGAAAAATATAAACACTTATTGTAGGGATACCAAGTCTACCCTCCGTCTCTGTATGCCTATAAGTTTTCAAATGATTTGCATGTTTTCATTAAACACTTTGTTCTTCCGAGCAAGCAAACTTGTATCAAGTTTTTTTTTGTGAGTTCGAGCTGAGAAGACCAATACTATTTTTTTGAAATTCTCTGCAATTTGTAGGGAGCATAGCTCTGGCAATACGGGGGGGGGGGGGGTATAAACCATCATAGAATCTCCAGTGAGGATTGTTGTGTTATTTCGGGACCGGGTAATTTAATATTGCATTGTAGCGTTCGTAATTACACAGCAAATCATGTGTTGATTATATCACTGGGCCATATTTTATTGTACAGGGTGAGTAAAAAAAAACCCGGAAACCCAAATTATATTTCATATTTAGAAAAGTATATAGCACCTAAAATAATAATGACTGGAAAGCCAATTTCAAAGCTACTTTAGATGAAAAAATTACGTACATAGTCAATCCCTTCAAAGAATATCACCATTTCAACACAATGACCCAAAAACCTGTTTCGTCCAAAAAACAATTGTCTTTAAGCATCACCATTCACCAGCGATAAAATCTTAGTTTAAACGTTAAAAATATGCAACAAAGTCCTTTTGAAGGCCCGTCTTTAAAAAAAAAGTTGACTTTATAAATCATATTGTTCGCCTTACCAGGGTTGTTAATCAAAATATTGTGCACTACAGTTGGTGACAATTGTTGAAACAAGTATTCTATGTCATTTTCTTTGTTGTTCCAAACAGTCAAAACACACAATAATTGCTTTTTTGGACGACACAGGTTTTAGGGTCATTGTGTTTTAAATGGTGATATTCTTTCAACGGATTGAGCAATTTCAGTCCAAAGTCGAAAAATGTTTATGGGCAATTTGGCAATATTATGACACATATATATTTTGTTTAAATTAGTGGGATTTATAATTCAAGTTGGGATTGGTTTGTGTGGTCAAAAGTTCAAAGTCACCGTGGTGAGTTCAAGGTTAATGGTTTCCGGATGATAACTTGAGTTAGAAATGATATATCAAACTTAGGAAGGAAGTTGCCCTGGGTACAGGCAAGTTGGGATGGTTTGAACGTCAAAAGTGTCATCGTGGTGAGTTAATGAGATTTGGTGTCTAACCTCGGTAGGTGGTTGCCCTTTGGTATTTTCTGGATGGTAACTTGAGTTAGAAATGAGAATTTGGGGTCTAACTTCTGTATGAGGTTGCCCTTGGTACAGGCAAGTTGGGATTAGTTTTGAAGTCAAAAGGGCAAAGGTCAGGTCACCGTGGTGAGTTGAAGATTAATGGTTTCGGATGATAACTTCAGTTAGAAATGGGATTTGGGTGTCTACTTCTAAGGGGTTTGACCTAGGGTACCTTAAGGTTTGGATTGGTTTTGGGGTCAAAAGGTTGGAGGTCAAGTTCACCGTGGTGAGTTAAAGTGAGATGATTTCCGGATGATAAATTGACTTAGAAATCTGATTTGGGTTTTCTAACTTAAGTATGGTTTGCCCTTTGCAAGTCGGGGCTGGCTTTGGGGTCAAAAAGTCAAAGGTCAAGGTCACCTTGGTAAATTAAAGGAAAATAGTTTCCTATTGATAATTTGAGTGCTAAACCTGAGATTTGGTGTCTTTCTTCGGTAGGGGGTTGCCCTTGGGTACACGCAAGTTGGGATTGGTTCGGGGTCAAAGGTCGAATGTCAAGTTCACTGTGGTGAGTTACAGAAAGATGGTTTCCGGATGATAACTTGACAATAGAAATGTTATTTAGGTGTCTATTCTTCAGTAGGGGTTTGCCCTTTGGAACAGCCAAGTCGGTCTAAAGGTCAAAGGTCAAGGTTGCCGTGGTGAAAGGTAAATGGTTTCCTGTTGATAATTTGAGTTAGACTGAGATTTAGGTGTCTAACTTCGGTAGGGGGTTGCCCTTGGGTACAGGCCAGTTGGGATGGTTTTTGAGGTCTAAAGGGCAAAGGTCAAGGTCACCGTGTTGAGTTAAAGATAAATGGTTTTCTGTTGATAATTTGAGTTAGAACAGGGATTTTGGTGTCTAAATTCGATAGGTGGGGGTTGCCATGATCTCCATATAAACAGACTGGATAGGACATGCGTCCGAACACCTTCGCGCGCGTGTTTTTTTAAAAGGGTAAAGAACACAATTTCGCATTCGTGTTGTGTATACTTTCGAACGGAGGACTGAGAAATGAAGTTGGATTTTCTTCGGTCTCTTTGTCATTTTTGAAAGAATAAAAGGAACAGAATAAAAGGATCAAAACTGATCAAAATCGATGAGGATTATAGTCAAGGTGTGCGCAGCATTAGATTGCTGGAGTCGGTAAGTAAGGATCGTTGAAGAATAGGACAATTTTTCGAAAGTAAGTTGTGTTTTTAACGAGGCTACAACATAGGAGTGACAAAGCAAATTATAATAGGCCTATCGTTAATTTTGACGTTCTGAGGGGCCGGATAGAGGCCTACTTAGTGTGGTAGCGAGATATTCTGTTCAAGCACGGAGATAGCTCCATGGTTCAAGTTCCATGCGATAGGCCTGTCATGCTGGTCGGCATAATTTTTTTTAAAGACATAAAAATTATACGTGACTGACCCAGCAATGGCAGTGAACAAAAGTGACTGATTTATTTAATAGTTTATTGGAATAACTTTTATATGCAAAATCTGCGGATTGAATTAGGCCCTATTTCTGCCTTGGCTAACGCTCACCAAAATGGTCTATTCTTTTTCTTTATAAAGAGAAACTGAGGAGATGGTTTATACGTAACTAATTGCGCAACCGGCCGATTGACCTTCAAACAAAGAACTTCAGCAAAAAACCACCGCTCACTAGTGCGGGACGATTTCCGAGACAAACGAAAATGGAGAACTTCACGGAGGGATGGAATCGACTGTATCATACACTGAATGGAACATGCGATGTGATAGGCATCACAGAGTTTGACCGTGACTTTAACTTAATCAATTCTTACTTGAATTAATGACTGCGATGTGGAAACTGCTAACATTGATTGATTTTTGTTTTTGAAAGAAGCTGCCGACGCAAGTCTTTTTATGAGCTCCCAAGTTGACTGTCACATTATATTTGACAGTTTGTATGGTGGAGAAAGCAAAAAAGAGTAATTTACGGTTTGAAATTATAATAAACTTGTAAACACCGTTAAGATGACCAGCCATAGCCATAAATACACATGTTCGTTCATAAAAAAAGATTCCCATTACAACATAATTGTATTTTTTTCCAGAAGTAAAATGGTTCCTAATGATAACTTGAATTACAAATTTCATTGGGTTTCTAACTATAGAAGGGATCTGCCCTTGGGAACAGGAAAGTCGGGGTTGGTTTGGGGGCCTCAGGTTAAAGGTCAAGGTCACCGTGGTGAATTAAAGGTAAAGGGTTTGCTGTTGATAATTTGAGTTAAAACTGAGGTTTTGGTGTCTAACTTACGTAGGCGGTTGCCCTTGGGTACGGGTACAGGCAAGTTGGGGAATGTTTTGGGGTCAAAAGGGCAAAGGTCAAGGTCACCGTGGTGAGTTAAAGGTCAATGGCTTCCGGATGATAACTTGAGTTAGAACTGAGATTTTGGTGTCTTACTTCGGTTTATTTATTTATTTATATATTTATTACATTTATTTACCCAGGGTATGCCCAAACAGTTGAAAACTGGTTTCCATTGGGCCCTGCATACAATAAATAATTACTACAAACATGTATATACGATACATTACAAATACAATAAAATTCAATACAGTGGATAAAACATTATTTGATTAATGCATAGTTGTTAAGCAAATATTATAAATTCAATATGTTTTAAAACTATTATAACCCCATGTACAGTGTGAAGGCTTAACTATAAGGTGGATTCAGTGAACACGAAATATTGGGTCCATCTTGTAACATCAAGAAAAAAATACTGCTATAATTATATTCGCTGATTGTTGGGGTTGCCCTTGGGTACAGACAAGTTGGGATTGGTTTGGAGTCAAAAGGTCAAAGGTGAAAGTCATTTAGTGAGTTAAATTTTAATGGTTTCTGGATGATAAGTTGAGTTAAAACTGTCTAACTTCGGTAGGGGTTGCCCTTGGGTACTGGCAAATTAGGATTGGTTTTGGGGCCTAAAGGGCAAAGGTCAAGGTCACCGTGCTAAGTTAAAGGTTAATGGTTTCCGGATGATAACCTGAGTTAGAAGTGTGATTGGGAACACTTTTTGTGCATTTTTTCTACTCTCTTTAAGATCTTAAAACTATTTTGACAATCCTTTTGGTAAATTATATTAAAAGTTTCACCTTTTTAAAGATTGAAAATTTGAACAAAGAAATTTACTAGAGCCGGGCTTGAACCTACGACCTCCGGACAGCCGTTCCCGGTGCTCTTACAAACGAGCCGAAATATTTGGATCCATCTTGTAACATCAAGAAAAAAATTCTGCTATAATTATATTCGCTGATTGTTGGGGGTTGCCCTTGGGTACAGACAAGTTGGGATTGGTTTTGGAGTCAAAAGGTCAAAGGTGAAAGTCACTTTAGTGAGTTAAATTTTAATGGTTTCTGGATGATAAGTTGAGTTAACACTGTCTAACTTCGGTAGGGTTGCCCTTGGGTACTGGCAAATTAGGATTGGTTTTGGGCCTAAAGGGCAAAGGTCAAGGTCACCGTGCTAAGTTTAAAGGTTAATGGTTTCCGGATGATAACCTGAGTTAGAAGTGTGATTTGGGCGTCTAACGTCAGTAGGGGGTTGCCCTTGGGTAGTGGCAAGTTGGGATTGGTTGGGGGTCAAATAGTCTTCGTTCAAGTTCACCGTGGTGAGTTAAAGGTTAATGATTTGTGGATGATAACTTGATTTAGAAATGAGATTTTGGTTTCTTACCGCACAAGAGGGTTGCCCTTTGGGTACAGGCTCGTTGGGCTTGGTTTGAAGGTCAAAATGAATAAAGTTATACCCTCAAAAAATAATCTATATTAGAGAGTCCTGAGAGCCATAAACTTGGGGAAGTGAAGAAATATGGCAATCAACCTCTGCCCGGATTTGGGGCTTCCAATTCGGGGCATTTTGGATGTAATTGGGCTCAAAAATGTTGGGTTTTTTTGCCATGTTGTGGATGGATCGTTTTTCAAGATGGCTACTTTCGGCTTTGGGAAAAATAGGGGTCGGCTTCTTTGGTGAGAATTTCTCGAAAAGTCAATGGCCAACCCACCAAAAACTGACAAGAAAATGAAAGATGACATGTTGATCATCATCTTTCTGTGCAGTTTAAATACCTGTGAGAGTTCTGAGTAGTTTTATAAGAATTTTGAAGTACGGGTATTAGCACTAGTGCCTATAGAAATTTTAATACAGGTTGCACTCTCATTTGTTCGATAGTTAGAATGGTTTCTCTGTCTCCATTGCAATTCACAACTTCAATTTAAAAGTCATTTATAGTCCAAGTCATACAAGGCCATGAAATTAATTCTAAGGTACACTTTTTGTGCATTTTTCTACTCCTCTTTAAGATCTTAAAACTATTTTGACAATCCTTTTTGGTAAATTATATTAAAAGTTTCACTTTTTAAAAGATTGAAATTTGAACAAAGAAATTTACTAGAGCGGGCTTGAACCTACGACCTCCGGACAGCCGTTCCCGGTGCTTTTACCAACCGAGCCAGCCAGCCCTATGTTGGCGGCTCCCAAGTTATTAGTCAATATCCTTGTTCAACGGGCGCTAGTCAGAAGCCATAAACCAGTATGCCATACAGCCAGGGATCACGCCCAAAGTCACGATACAGAACTGGAAAATAGCAAACGGGGATCATTCGGAGAGGATACGGATTTTATTCAATATTTTCAAATTCATTGTAGCGTCAGTACATGGCATGGAGTCAATGAGCAAATATTTCTCACAAAATAGTTTCATGAGCAAATTTTTGGTTCACAGTTTGAACAGAAAACCCCTAATCTGAACAGTGTCTTCTTGAAATGACATCATAGCAACAACATTCTTGAGATTGACAATTTGTCATGCTTTTCCGGACAACTGTTGCTATGATCAAGAAGACACTGTTCAGTCTAGGGGGTTTCCTCCACAGCGATATTTAACCTTGGTGTTCATTAAATAGATCGCTGGTGTACATTTAATAAATCTGCTAAAGAACTGTTAAAAATATCGATTACATTACTGAGTATACAGCTGTCTGTATAACTATTATTGTTTAAAACTAGCAAGATATGCAAAAAAGACATTTATTAAATAATACAGGAAACAGTTTGTTGGGGCGTAGACGATGACTGCATCGCTTGCCACTCGGTAAGTATAAATTTACCTTAACATCGTGGATAACTTAATGAACTTTAACTTTCTGTTGGCCTACTTTTTTCAACACGATATTACAATGAATAGAGATCACAAAAACCACATTTTTCTTCGCTATTATGCATCACCCCTTTATAAATTACACTTGCTTTGTGTTACAGCTAAATAAAATTATAATACCAAACTTGACAAAAGTGCAACTTTTAAAAGCTAGCTTGATTTAGCATATCGCTTGAGAAAAGAAACAAAGCGAATACTGATCATTATGATCACTTTGAAAATGCCATCTATGCGTTATTTTTAACGATATTGAAACAAAATAAAATATACGATATTGAAACGAAATGAAAAATACTATATTGAAACGAATAGTTAATAAAAATGCTTTATTAGGCGAAAAAAAGTCTCCGGTTTCTGGTGTGCAGCTTGCCCTAAAAGTGGTGCAGCGACGCGGCTTTTTTTTTTATTTTTTTTTGTTCTTCAATGTCGGCTGATGACTGCAAATGGTGCCAGACTAAATTTAGTGCAAAATTTAAGGAGTCCAGAGAGGCCACATAAAGCTTATACTCGATCGTAACCCCCATCTAAAACACTTTAAATTGTGCAGCAGCAGGATTCCAGTCAAACCCTTTGGCCTTACTACCAAAGTAGCAAAAAGTGCAACATTTGCGCAGACTAATAGATAGACTGCAAGCATAAATAATGAAAAGAAAACAGGGAAAACTCTCACCACGACAATATAGCCATCGTCTGATCACTTTCAAGACTATAAGATTCTGTCCCCACTTGGCTCCCATACGCACACGTGTAATAAAAAGGTAACGTTATCACGTTTCAGTTGTCTACTTGGCCATAATGAGCGAATGAGGGCGCCGTATTTAGGGCTGGCCTAAAAATAGACGTCTCAGTTTATTGACGTAAGTTTACGGGTTGCTATACTTAAAAAACGACATTTTTTAAATCTGAAAATTGACCGATGTTTTCTTTTGAATTTACTTTGTCTATCTTTATGCAAATTATGTAAATGAGCTTAATGGTCCCATATTACCTGCACTTATTTGCTAAAATATACGTATTTGTTTCAACTGTGTGCCTCGTAATACAGCGCCCTCATTAGACCCATTGCTTTTGGTTTCCTACGCACAGAATTGGTAGAACACCCAGTCCGCGATAAGCCTACATAACTCCAAGCACTTATACCAAGGTATACCGGCGTTGATATGTTGCGACGATGATACGCAGCGGCGTCCCACTCCAAGAAAGCCTCCTCCTGTCCTCCTTTGCCGACGGTCACCACGCCGTGTTTGAACTCGATCCAGAAGGGGCGACTTTCAGTGCCATTGACGATATCTCCCTCGATGTGTTGTGAACGCCCACCCAACAACTGTTGGCATTCCGGTGAGTCATGGACGAAACAGGCTTCGGATAACCGACATCTGTGCGCTCCAGCCGCCAATGGCTGTTGATATCAATAAAACATTTGGCAAGAAAATATGCAAACCCAACATTATATTGACATGATTTAGTTTCATTTTCATAAAAATAATTTTATATTATCCAGTGGACACGGGATAATTTGTCCCGTTATTATAAATATTTACCTTTCCGAAGTCCGTTAAATTAACTTAATGGGCATAAATTATTATAATTATTGAAAAAAGGGGCTAGCAATAATTTTCAATTGTGTTTTTAACTCAAAAGAAACGTGTACAGAATCCGCCCACAATCACTTATTATTCTCTTCGTTATGTTTTAAGCAAGTTTTAGCCGTTAAAAATAGATTAAATAAGGGTTGGTCAACACTCACTTATCCAGGCAAATGCAGATACTCTGTCTCGTCCTCCGCAAGACTATATTGGCACTGCGTAGGGTCTTCACTTCGAAGTCCAACCGGAAAGGCGCCCTCAGTGGCTGCAAGATGAACGTGGCAGCTGCAGGGTTGGACGACTCCAAAAAGAACGAGCAAGCTGTGTGAAGTTGTGAACCCCGGGTAATACAGAATAAACAAACAAAACCGACGGATATCAAAAAGAACTTTGTAGTCTTCACGAAATAAGAAGGTACATATATATAGTGTAAGAATGTTATAGGCCAATATTGTTTGATGTAAGCCTATATAAGACCATTACATTGTATATCGTAGTGTGTTTGACCCTTGTGGGCGCTGTTGGATGGGGCTATCTACTTTAGGCTGTTACTGTACAGTTTCGGATTATCAATTGAAATTGCCCACTAACCGCAAAACAAATGTATAATTGAAAAAAAAATGGATGTTTACATTTACTTGTTCCAAGGACATAATAAGAAAATTGCCTAAAAACATTAAATCGGTCTGTGATCATTACTTTAGACGGCATCGCTATTTTGCTTATGATTTTGCAAACTAGTAAATTAACTGCCATAGACCCCAGTGATTAATATGCCCATTCCGAATTCAGAAAAATACTGACATTTCTCCAAGGTGTTTGAGACAACACATCAAATTCAAAGCTAATATCATCATTTTCAAATTCTGTTCATTTTTGGGAGTTAACATGACTTTGGAAGGAATTGCCATCAACATTTTGAAATGTAATTCCTGTGCTCTATTTCAAAATAGAGTAATGTAGGGCCTAATTTCATCCGAATTTCAAAGAAATACGACTTCGCAGTCCTGTGCACGGCGTCCATATTATTGTTTTTTATAAACCCTCAAGTTTATGGCCAACAGAAATGCTCTAACAGAATTATCAAAAATATTGAAATTCGGGACTGTTTACTGGTCTGCAACCTTTACAGTACTGAAATCTTATTAAGTGTAAAACTAAACGATCACATGTCTCCAAAAACAGCGATACTAAGACTGAAAAAAGGTGAGTTGAGAAAAAACATTGCATGTCAAAGAAATTGAATAACAGGGAAAAAGTCCACACCACGGTCCTTTTGAAAAGCAATCATGACTGCATAAAGATTCTTGTGGAACGTTATAGGACAAAAAGACTAACACTTGTTACTTCGCCTCCTAATTTGCATTTCGTATCAATACTGTTGGCAATCATGGCATTTCAGCAATCTTGTTGCACTGACAAATAGGCCTACACTGATAGTGATATCAGAATTTTAGTCTTACACGATTCTTTTGATAAGATTCGTTCAGTGCGCGCCATGACTATCATTTGGTTCAGTAGGATCATTCTAGAAACACTCACCATTTCGAGTTTTTCCCTTAATTAAGAACATACTTTAGTTGCACTTGAAATGGGAGACTTTTGAGACGTTGGTGGTAGAAAACATTCCGGTCTTTTTTCAATTGTTTACGTCATGTTTAAGTCAAAGCGCGCATGCTCAATATGACGCAAACCATGGAAAAAGGACCGTCATGTTCGCTGCCACCAACGTCTCAAAAGTCTCCCATTGCAATGGTATTAACACAATCACTTACATTGGTGTCGTCGAGATTGCCTTGTTTACCACGGCACTCTGTTCTGAAAGCCGCGAAAGCCTTGTCACGAAGCGCGGTCAGATCATCACCGGGTGCAGCCTTGATCATGGCGCTACACATCTTTCCTCGTACGGGTAGCAAAGAGAGGGTACTAACAAACCCAAAAAGCCAAAACGAACACCAACATTTTAAGTGGGTTTTCGTTTGCAGGCAGCAGTTCTTCACTGCGGTATCTGCGTCACAACGGCGATTGCACCACTCCTTCGCGACTAACCTTTACGTCTGAAAAAAATCACTTTGTTTTAATTGTCGTCATATAGTTTCCACGGTAACCGAAACGATGGTCATTGTTTGTAATTGTAATGGTTTCTCAATTGAACAATTGGTCCGTCCACGTTGCTCCAGCCTATTTACATTAACGTCAAGCAACTGGATCGATATACGTCTTTAATTTGCCTCGAGGCCAGCTAATAAACGGGCGGATTCCATTTTCTTCCTTCTTCGCTTAATTGACAATTACTCCATGCCCAAACGACTAAATTGCCTACTTTTATTAATAACATTGGGCTCAATTGCCTATATTTATTAATAACAATTGAACTTGTTTGCATGCAAAATATCTCTATATTTAAACTACTGCAGTTCAGCCCGCAGTATTCCACATACAGCGTTTTATACCCTAGCGATACTCATCCTTGGTGTACATTTAATAGATCGACATCAATTACAAATTTATAGATGTTTCTACAACTGTTCTGTCGTCTGGTAACAATCAGGATTTTATTAAAATCACTATGTACACTGTTTATGTCGGTTGTGTACTATATGAACCTAGCAACCAGTTGTGTAAATAAATTGAACAAGTTGTGTAATAGTTTACCCAGTTGTGTAAACAACAGTTTACACAACGGGTTGCTAGGTTGATATAGTACAAACCGTTTGATTTTTACACAACCGAAATAACAGTGTATGCTGCAATACATTTGCCGGCTGAATAGACGTGCAATACAGTGACCTCATCACTAGTCACTGGGTATGTGCAGAACATTAACATCATGGATCACCTATTTAAACACATTCAGTAATAATAATAATAATTATTATTACCTTGGATTGGACATTAATTTGGGAGACATCCCCATAGACTTGTGCACAAAATTTTCAAACTTAAATGTGTCCTAACCCAATATTCCTTGTCCTTTTCCACGAATCTCGATATGTTTACTAATTAGATCACGAGCAACAAATATAATGTAATTGCGACTGTAAAATTTGGCCTCTAAGGGGGGGGGGGGGGGTTCTGTGACATTATGGAGACATGAAAATGTCTCCCTAATAACCGATGTCTCCCATCGTGCGAAGAAATTACGATAACCTGCAGCCTTACCCACAGACCACGAATCCATTGAACCACGAGGACACAATGTCTGGACGTTATTTTAAACGATGTTTAAATCAAACTTGCATTCATTTTTACGTTATTATGAAAAAAACCCATTATTTTAAAACTTACACCTTCTTGACAATACCCTTTTGGAAAAAAAAGGTAACTACCGAGCTGACCAAAGTGCAAAGTTTGAACCATAAGCATATAAATGGGAAAAAATGAACAGCAAAACATTATACTCAACGATGTATCTCTGTATTTATTACAAACTATATCCCGCACTCTTCCACATACAGCATTTTTTTTCCCCAGCAATACTCATCCCTGGTGTGTATGTAATAGATAAATCATTTACAAATTCATGAAGTCTTTATAATTACTACACACTCATAAGTATTCATGATCATATTGGAGCGCATCATGGCCGATTCCGCCGCGCGTCTGGGAAGTAAAAATGATACGCGCCCATGCAGGAGACGTCAAACCGGTGAGTATCCAGCTCGCCGCCGTGCGGTAGTTTTTCTGGTAGCATCAAAATTCCCTCTGGAACCCGCCTCGTAGGCATGTAGTCTAAGGCATGTAATCTTTCCCGAACCAGTCTGTTGTTGTAATCTGTACTACTGAAGTATAGACACATTAACGAGTGTTGGCACCAGACTATTTCATGTACTTGTAACGAAGAACTTGAATTGTGCTGAGTAAACGAAGGCCGTTTGACAGTGAGGTTGCTAAATATTTATGAGGTGTAGTAAAACAAATACAGCATGGTTTATTTCTGGAAAATACTAGTTGGAATTACTGGTCCCCCGGTGTAGGTCAGCTTGACTACCTCCCCCGCTTCGCGTCGGGAGGTAGTCAAGCTGACCTACGTACACCTCGGGACCAGTAATTCCCACTACTTCCCCTCAACCATGCTGTATTTGTATACTCTTCTATGGTCTAGTAACAAGCAAGATACACATAAAATCACATTTATAAATACATGCTGCATTAAATACATGCTGATACATTTGTCGGGTGCATAGATGTGCACTAGTGACTGCATGGCAAGTCTGTGTGTAAAATAACACCATGGATCACTTCAACAAAATTCCAAATATATTTTCTGTACTTTCTTTACACGATCACAAAAAAACAAACTTGAATACATTTCTCTTAGCTTTCGCTCTTCTACACATTACGTATACTTTACAATAGTTAAAACATGCTTGATAATTTTTTAAACTGACACAATTGCAACGTTTGTACCGACAATGGTTACTTTAGACTATAAGCATATCAATTACAAAAGCGCGAAGATTTAACATTATGGATCACTTAAATACAATTCCATATGTACGTTATTTATACGATATTAAAACGAATTAACATCATCAAAAACCAACCTACATGCATTTTCGTCGCTACAATACGTCACTCCTCTACAATTCATAATTTGCTTGACAATAGTTGATAAAAATGCTTTAAAACTACCAAAGCGACAAAACGCCAACATTTGCAAAGACTATTTCCGACTGTAAGCACATAAGATGAAAAAATAAAAAAGTAAAATCTTGTACTTTCAAACACAACAATATACCCCTTGTCCAATTTGATCATTTCCAAAACTATGACTTATATTTTCGTGACGCAGGTAGGGTGTCAACCTCGTTCTCTCACTTGTCTCCCATTTAGCACATGTAGAGAAAGTATGACGGTTGCTATACGTAAAAAACGACATTTCTTAAAATCATAAGATTGCAGTATTTTGCTGAATTGCCTAAATATTTCTGTCTGAACGTCGAAATACAGCACCCTCATCATGCCCAATGCTTTTGTTTTTTAAGCACACGAATTGTAGAACACCCACTCGCGGGTACATGTCTCCAAGAACTTATACCGACGTATACGGGCGTTGATATGGCGATGATGATACGCAGCGGCGTCCCACTCCAAGAAAGCTCCTCCTGTCCTCCTTTGCCGACGGTCACACGCCGTGTTTGTACGCCATCCAAAAGGGCGACTTTCACTGTCGACGACGATATCTACCTCGATGTGGCTCTGAACGCCCACCAGCAACTGGTGGCATTCCTGTGAGGCATAGACGAAACAGGCACGGATGGCCGACCTCTGTCTTGACCAGCCACCTATGGCTGTAGAATGAAAGAGTATCAAACAAAAGTTGGAGGGTCATTAATGAATATGGTAAGTGTGATTTTCCAAACAGATAAAATCTCTTTTCAATGAGATTTAAATCACTTCCTCAAGAAAGCTCTTCGCGTGCGATGGTATCACGAGATGTATCTATTATGCATGTCCCTATATCCGACTCCATGAAATTCCCCCAGGCCGGTGATCGCACGTCTTGATTGGCTCTTGTGGTACATTAAAAAGAGAACAACATTAAGTGACTAAACCATAATCAATGACACTATGATCCAGGCAAAGACGGACGCTTCTGTCTTTCCTCCGCCAGGACTATATGGCATCGCGGGGGTCTTTACATCGAAGTCCACCGGAAAGGCGCCCTCAGCGGCTGCAAGATGAACGTGGCAACTTGGAGGTCGGAGGCTCCAAAGTGAACGAGCAAGCTATGTGAACCCCAGGTCATAAATAAACAGATAATACATAAAGATATCATCAGGCTATAGGATATGTGTTAATAAGAAGATTTATGCTACACATTAATATGACACAGGGTAATTACTTGGGCTTCTATAGAACTATCACTGTTTGTATAAGAAACCATTATATCGTGGTGTTTTCTGCCACTTGAGGACGCTGTTTGAAGGTAAATCCTCTGAACAGTTTTATAATTATTGGTGAAAGAGACATTTATACCTCTTGCACATTCCCCTGTGCATCAATCGAAAAGAACGCATGTTAAAAACAAGAACATTACCCAAAATAGAGCCCCTTTATCTTGATACTGTGATAAACTCTCTAAAAAAAAGACCAAAAGCGTAAACAAAACCCAAAAGGTCTTAAAGCATTTTTGAAGTGTCGATAGTAAAACTAAAAAAAGGAAATTGAGAAAATCATTTGCATTTCAAGAATTTGAATCACGCAAAAACTCAATTGCATGGTTCTTTAAAGGATCCTATTTCTTGATTACATTCATTGTCATGTGGACCTATTCTTGATACATAAAGCCCCATGTGAAATATTATGATTTAAAGGCTAAAACTAACTTCGCATTCTAATTGCACACGTTTCGTATAACGCTAGAAAATAGTCATTTTAGAAATCAACTTTTGCTAACAAATGCATTTATAGTGCAATTCTTACATTGATACTTTACTTCTCATGAAAAAAAAACCACCCTTTTCTGTTCAGTGCGCTTCATGCTTCTCATTTTGTATACAGTATAGAAACAATTCTTGAGTTTTCCCCTGTAGGCCCCCCCCCCAAAAAAAAAAACCAGGCTCCGGTTTCTGATATGCGCGCGCGTCGCCGTAGCCACGCGCGTCGGCAAAATGACATTCAAAATATTGGTTCTGCCATTTGGGGTGCGTTTTTTAAACTCACCCTGTACAGACACTTGAAAAAAAAAGAGAAGTGAGAGCAAGTAGCATTTCAAGAAATTCGTATCACGGGAAAAACTCCATTACATGGTCCTTTAAAAATGTGTTCTCCATTAGATGAAGCCCCGTGTTACTATATGATAACGAAACTAAACGTGTTAATTACTTCCTCTGCTAATTTGCATAGGTTTCTAAGAACGCTTGCAAACAAATCATTGTACACGTATATTTTGCTAACAAATGAACTAATTACAGTGCAGTTGATTCGTCTCGTAAATTTTCTTCTTTTTTTTTTAGTGCGCGTTATGCTTCTCATTTTATTAAGCCACCCGCCACAGTTGTGATTTTTTCCCGTAAGATATATACTATAGTCTTGCTTATAACTGATTTTCATGGAGTAGAATCACTTACATTTGGTGTCGTTGAGATTGCCTTGTTTACCACGGACTCGGTTCGAAAGCCGCGAAAGCCTTCTCACGAAGCGCGGTCAGATCATCACCGGGTGCAGCCTTGATCATGGCGCTACACATCTTCCCTCGTCGGGTAGCAAAGAGAGGGTACTAACAAACCCAAAAGCCAAAACTAACACCAACATTTTGCGCGGGTAAGTCAGCCAGCAGCCAGCAGTTCCTCACTTTCGTATCTGCGTCAAACGGCGAGCGCACCCACTCCCTTTCGAGACAGCCATTGCGCGTGCTCGTTCCTTACACTAAGGCCGTGTCCGAAACAGGCTTCCAGAGCTACGGCTACGTCTATTGTCAGCCCGTCCCCGCGTATTTTCAATGGGCGCGGACCTAGACCTAGCTCTAGACAGTTGATTCGGATGCAGCCTTAACCCTGGCTGTGATGATGACGTAAATGACACTGAATGGCTATTCACAGCGTACTGCGCGGGCATTTCGAAGATTGCACGCCGGGCGCGGCCCTAGCCTTTCACCAAGGCCATGTTAAGACATGCCCGCATTCAAAGCGGCGAAAAAGCGAAGCGACTGGAGATGGAGACCACACATGCGAGTGGCAAAGCCACGAGGGCCTTTTGCAACTTCTTATGCTTTTCTTTATAATCTCGATTTTTGCTACCCCAAAAGGGTAGCAAAATTCCAACCAATCATCAGCCTGTTTGTGCGTGCGTGGCTACTACCCGGACGCGTATTTTTTATTCCTAGGAGGGTTAGGGGCAATGGCATGAATAATTCATGTTTATCCATGAGAACGGACAATGACATCAACAGCGTTGTTGTTAGTTACTCAACTAGTTACAATACATTAAAGCATTTTAAAGAACGGTTGTCGTCGAGCTACCACGCAGTAGCCTAGTGGATATCGAGATGAGCTATGGATACAAAGATCCCTGGTTCGAATCCACGTCGTCGATGCTCATTTTCATCAGCTATTTTTCTTCTCCAAATTTATCACTGAGATAATTTTAAATTAAGGGAAAATAGAACGAGAACCCAAGTCTGCAATGATTCAAAGGAAAACTGAACTATTCATGACATTGCCCCTAACCACTCCTAGGAAAAAAAAAAGGCGCCCGGATGCTTGCACAAAATTTAAAACAAAAATGCGAGTCTAGTTTTCCACGAGATCGTGACCGTTAATTGTTCTTACATAATCTGATTTTAACTTTACTTATAAAGGTATTTATTTGAGGGTGTGAATTTATTTTCATCTGAACTTACAGTTATTTGCTCTTACGTTTTCCTTACTCACCCTTCTCTTAAAAATGGAAGCGACTAGGCAAAATTCGCGTTGTGATTGGTTAACCTTCAGCACGCTTCTATTTGCATAAAAACTATGAATAATTCAACAAAATCAAGTTGTAAAAGGCTTCGTGGCTCTGCCACTGGCTAGGCGCGCCCATAATGCGCTCGCGCTCGAAAGCTTTGCACGTACGTCACGTACGAAAGAAAAAATATGATTCAAAGTCGCGAAGCCTGTACGATATGGATTATGTCAGCCGCGATTTTCGCTAAAAAAAACCCCCTGTATCTGTGGTTGTAAAGGCACGAAAGGGGTACGTACATTGATTCAAATCTTCGTCCAACGCTGTGTTTGAAAGGATTAATTCTTCAAAATCACAACTTTTAACATTTTAAAGAAGGCGTCGGTACGTAAAACGGATAAACTGCAGCCCTAATGATAATGTACCGTATTTTGGTATATTTAAATTACACAATTCCAGGGGTTACGATCTCGCAAGGCACAGCCTCGACTCCAGGGGCGCGTGCTCGTTCCTTACACTAACCCCTGGCTGTGATGATGACGTAAATGACACTGAATGGCTATTTACAGCGTACTGCGCGGGCATTTCGAAGATTGTACGCCGGGCGCGCCCATAATGCGCTCGCGCGCTTAGCTTTGCACGTAACGTCACGTACGAAAAAAAAATTATGATTCAAAAGTCGAAGCCTGTACGATATGGATTATGTCAGCCGCGTTTTTCGCTAAAAAATACACCCTGTATGATCTGTGGTTGTAAGGCACGAAAGGGGTTCGTACATTTAATACAAATCTTTGCTAATTAACACAACGTCCAAACGTTGTGTTTGAGGATTAATTCTTCAAAATCACAACTTTTAACAATTTTAAAGATGGCGTCGGCACGTAAACGGATAAACTGCAGCCCTAATTATAATGTACCGTATTTGGTACATTTAAATTACACAATTCCAGGGGTTACGATCGCGCAAGGCATGATGGGAAACAACATGGCGCTGCAAGATCGTACCCACGGGGCACGAAGTTGTAGTCAATCTGCCAAGCGTACGCGCTGGTTTGTTCCACGTTTGTACACAGTCGATGGGAATTAATTTTCGCTGTGATTGGCTTCTACCCATTTGGGTAGTTTTTATTCTAAAAAACGCAAGCAGATTGTTTTGTTATTATTTCTTACACGCAATCAGCGTGAGCTTGTCTTACATACGCAGTGTGGACTTCCGAACAAAAGACGTCCACATAATGTAGGTAGCAGCGACGAAGTGTGGACTTGCCCACGTCCACACAGTGTTCCCCATTTCTGGAAAACAGGTTTAGAGGCATTTTTGGGTTAGGTTTATCTGTAGCAGAATGAAGAGAAACACTAAAGGGAATCATTGAAAAAAAATTGGTTGTTAAGAGTTTTCACAGTTGAGAAAAATGAGTTTTTCACTGGTGTTCCTTAACTACACGAAAAGAAAGGAAAGTCCACACTAGGTATGTGAAACAAGTCGTGTGTGTTGATGGGTGTAAATCGAGGACACACACGTGCAACATCAGCAATGAATTGTGGACAGGAACCAAATCGAGGACAACCTCGATTAAGAAAATTAAGATTAAGAAGAACATTAAGTGACTTCATGATGATATCAACACATGTCATGTTGCGTCACATTAAATGGACATTTTGCTTAGGCCTATAGAGAGAGAGAGAAACAATTAGGTGTATTTGGTCATTTAATATGTGCTAAGACTGGGATGTGTTGTGGGTGAACATTGAAGTGACGTCATGAATACACTTCATCACGTCATTTGACATGACATTAAAGGGCATTTTTCAAAGGGGAATTTTTAAGGCGTATACCCAGAAATTTAAAGGTCCGTTTTTGTTGTTACTTATCGTCACCGACACCACGAACTGACACCCTCTGCATCACACGTGTACAAAAAAAAAATTCAAATTTTCTTTTTTTTGGCACATAATATGTTCTGAAACTGCGACTATGTGTTATACATGAAATTGAGTGACGTCGTGACTGTCCTCACATGTTACAGAGTCATTTCAAAAAGCCGAAACAGCTGTATTTTTCCACGTGAAAAAAACCTTCAAATTTTTAACTATTTTTATGAACCACAAATTTTCGGGTGTCTTTTTTTCCAGGAAATGACAAATTACCCAACCCCCAACCTATCATTAGCTGCTACACGTGCAGCGTGATACATCCTCTCAACATTCAACCGACCAGACAGCCACAAAAGCTGATTACCACAAATTGCTGTGTATTTCTCATGTGATGTGCACTATACATCACCCTCACATCACAGCGCGACTGGAAGGGATGATTAAGGACGTGTTTTATGATATCTGGCTGTGTATGTACTAATGGTAATAGCTCACGACTGGATATGTTTATTCTGATCTTCGAAACAGCCATCCATTTTCCCAAGTGGCTCACGCACAAGGTTTTTCCTGAAATTGATGGATACAATTGGTTCCAAGCAGTGACAGTACGTATGAAAGGATAGGCTTTTGTGATCTTTATGGAAGAAAGCGCGAACGCACGATAAGCTCGGGCCGTCTTGCCGTGAAAGTCTCGTAATTATACAATTACTCACTGGTCGTGATTTTTCCCATTTTGTTTAAAATCACAATGCAAAATTAAAGTGACCTTCATAATGCAACTGAATCCCTCACCCACTCGTAAAACTGACACAGGGCCAGAGGCAGGGGTGATGTATAGTCACTGAGGTGTGTAGAATCCCTAAGTGGATTACATACCACGTGACCTTTACATTTACTACATTTCTGCCTCCATGTACACAGTTTTCATAAACAAATCAACGCATTGTTTATTGTATATATATATTACATTCATAAATACCTCACGCGACATCGCGCAGAACATGCTACGCGCGCGTCAATCTCCATAAAAGGTTGTTTACATCTTACTCGCCAGCTGAACACTCCATTATTTTGCTAGAGGGAGTTTCAAAAGCATGAAGTGAACTTGTCGAACAAAACCGGGATTTTTTAAACGAATTTTGATTTTTTTTTTACCGAAAAGGTATTTGTGAATGGGAATAAATGTGTGCTCGGTCGGTATTTATCACTGTGTTTAAGACCGCTTAGAGCCTCCGGCTCGGGGTAATTATCAGCACCCAGACTCTAAGCGGCCTTAAACAGAGAGATAAAAACCTCCAGAGCATACATTTATTCCCTTATTATATTGTTTGCTTTTTTGGACAATTGTAATTTGGTACTGACAGTTTTATGGATCACTTAGGGGGCTCGTTTTCGGTAAGTTTTTTTGGGGACCGAACGACCAACACCCAAGAGACTTGTACTTGAAGAAGCTCTGTTGCAGAGCTTTAAAATACAAGTGTTTAAAATAATCTAAAAAGCTGCTACAATTTAGATTTTACATCCCTAAATTCTGTTCCTTTCTGTTCTTTGGTGCACAGGCTTGTTTAGAGATGCATTCAATTTGATTGTTTGTTAACGTGAATGTTTCTCAACAATTCGTACAATGTCCGATATATAAATCAAATCCATTAGTCTACTTCCTCGTTAAAATTAGAGACCAGGCACTGAACAGAACACAAACAACCCCCCCCCAAAAAAAACCCCACTGAAATTGAATCTGATACTCTTAAACCTTAAGAAAGTTTGTCCCTGACATTGCACCCTTTTCTCCACCCTGTAAAAAGAAGATAAATTTACTTTCACAAAACCTACAAGAATTGAGGGTTCAAACGGTTCCTCCTGGAGTGCCATAGGTTAAAAAAAAAAAAAAAAAAAAAAAAATCCAACAACAACAATGCAGTTCACAATTACACTTAAAAAATATTTTCCCCGTGCTTTCCAAAGTCCTGGCAGATTTCTGGCTCACATGGCAACAGAGCTTACTGTATAGGTTCTAATTTCCTGATGCCTATACCGCGCTCATCGTTCTTCAAACTGGCAGACCGGATTTTTTTCCCTTTTTCTACTCAGCGGGCACTGACTGGGAAAAAGTGCAGTGACTAGCTTTCTGATTGCAGTGGAGCAGCATATAGC
>NW_022144770.1:0-21139 GCF_000002235.5 Strongylocentrotus purpuratus | reverse complement strand
GATTTTTATAATATGAAGTAAATATACAAATAGTTGGGAAAACATCAAAATTTGTTCAAATACTCCATAATAGCAAAGGAGATACAATTGATCATATAAATGAAGCATTTTCATTTAAAAACAGACTACACATCCCCAGCTGCATCTACTACCGTTGTGACAACACCGAGTGGAACCACACCTTCTACCTGTCACCTGGTCAGTTCCAATGTAGCAGTGGTATCTGCATCAACGCTGGGCCTGGTGGTCAACTGTGTGATGGCATCAACGACTGTGGAGATTATTCTGATGAAAAGGGATGTGGTCAGTTAAATATCATTTAATCTACATTTCAGTGAAAACATTAGAAGAGACACTTACAATTATTCCTAGTAATCAAATTTAGAGAAACAAAAGGATGTTAAATTATCCACTGGCATTCATGCTATGTTTTTTTTTTTATCAAGATTCTAATCTTTGGTATGGAATACTGAACGCCAAACACAACTGTGACGATAATACTTCATTCCAAACATTCCGCTGTAAAATTAAAACTGTTTTCAAACTTGTTATATTCGTTTTACCTTTTAGGTACCACAGTACCACCACGCAACCGACAAAATGACATCTCCTTATAAAGCAGTGACCACACCTTATTTGCAAGAGGTGACCACTCAATATTTGCCAGCAGTGACCACACCTTACGTGCCAGACGTTGACCACTACATATGTGCCAGCAGTTACCACACCTTATTTGCCAGAGGTGACCACTCCATATGTGCCAGCAGTAACCACACCTTATGTACCAGTGGTGACCACTCCATATGTGCCAGCAGTGACAACACCTTATGTACCAGAGGTGACCACTCCATATGGCCAGCAGTGACCACACCTTATGTGCCAGAGGTGACCACTCCATATGTGCAAGCAGTGACACGACTGATGTATCAGAGGTGACAACTCATTATATTCCTGGGGTCACCACACCAAGGGTACAAGTGACAACACCAAACGTGCCCGTCACCACTTCTAAAAACACGTGAAACAACTGAATATTCTATTCCAGGAACATCAACACCTATTCCCCTTGAACAGACAACAGTTAAGAGGTCCACCACCCAATCACCTTTATCCCCAACCTCCCCTTCCTCCTATTTTCAGACCTTACCAACATTTCCTCCAACGAGTCTGTCACTGACTTGAAAGAATTACATCCACCAACTGTAGTGGCAACCTATGTGCCTCCATATGTTACAACACCCAACATTTTGAAGCCAACAACTCCAAGCATTCCATATATAACAACACCTTATGTACCAGAGGTGACCACTCCATATGTGCCAGCCGTGACAACACCTTATGTCCCAGAGGTGACCACTCAATATGTGCCAGTAGTGACCACACCTTATGTACCAGAGATGACCACTCAATATGTGCCAGTAGTGACCACACCTTATGTAGCAGAGGCGACCACTCCATACGTGCAAGCAGTGACAACACCTTATGTATCAGGGGTGACCACTCCATATGTACCAGAGGTGACCACTCAATATGTGCCAGTAGTGACCACACCTTATGTAGCAGAGGCGACCACTCCATACGTGCCAGCAGTGACAACACCTTATGTACCAGGGGTGACCAATCATATGTGCCAGAGGTGACCACTCCCTATCTACCACAGGTGACAACCCCATATGTCCCAGCGGTGACCACTCCCAATGTCCCAGCGGTGACCACTCCATATGTGCCAGAGGTGACCACTCCATATGTGCCAGAGGTGACCACTACCTATTTACCAGAGGTGACCACTCCCTATCTACCAGAAGTGACCACTCCCTATGTGCCAGAGGTGGACGACTCCCAATGTCCCAGCGGTGACCACTCCATATGTGCCAGAGGTGACCACTCCATATGTGCCAGAGGTGACCACTCCCTATCTACCACAGGTGACAACCCCATATGTCCCAGCGGTGACCACTCCCATGTCCCAGCGGTGACCTCTCCATATGTGCCAAAGGTGACCACTCCATATGTGCCAGAGGTGACCACTACCTATTTACCAGAGGTGACCACTCCCTATCTGCCAGAGGTGACCACTCCCTATCTGCAAGAAGTGACCACTCCCTATGTGCCAGAGGTGACCACTCCATATGTGCCAGAGGTGACCACTCCATATGTGCCAGAGGTGACCACTCCCTATCTACGACAGGTGACAACCCCATATGTCCAGCGGTGACCACTCCCAATGTCCAAGCGGTGACCACCCCATATGTGCCAAAGGTGACCACTCCATATGTGCCAGAGGTGACCACTCCATATGTGCCAGAGGTGACCACTCCCTATCTACCACAGGTGACAACCCCATATGTCCCAGCGGTGACCACTCCCAATGTCCCAGCGGTGACCACTCCATATGTGCCAAAGGTGACCACTCCATATGTGCCAGAGGTGACCACTACCTATTTACCAGAGGTGACCACTCCCTATCTGCCAGAGGTGACCACTCCCTATCTGCAAGAAGTGACCACTCCCTATGTGCCAGAGGTGACCACTCCATATGTGCCAGAGGTGACCACTCCATATGTGCCAGAGGTGACCACTCCCTATCTACCACAGGTGACAACCCCATATGTCCAGCGGTGACCACTCCCAATGTCCCAGCGGTGACCACTCCATATGTGCCAGAGGTGACCACTCCATATGTGCCAGAGGTGACCACTCCATATGTGCCAGCAGTGACAACACCTTATGTACCAGAGGTGACCACTCCATATGGGCCAGCAGGGACCACAGCTTATGTGCCAGAGGTGACCACTCTATATGTGCAAGCAGTGACCACTCCATATGTATCAGAGGTGACAACTCATTATATTCCTGGGGTCACCACACCAAGGGTACAAGTGACAACACCAAACGTGCCCGTCACCACTTCTGAAACACGTCAAACAACTGCATATTCTATTCCAGGAACATCAACACCTATTCCCCTTGAACAGACAACAGTTAAGAGGTCCACCACCCAATCACCTTTATCCCCAGCCTCCCTTCCTCCTATTTTCAGACCTCACCAACATTTCCTCCAACGAAGTCTGTAACTGACTTGAAAGAATTACATCCACCAACTGTAGTGGCAACCTATGTGCCTCCATATGTTACAACACCCAACATTTTGAAGCCAACAACTCCAAGCATTCCATATATAACAACACCTTATGTACCAGAGGTGACCACTCCATATGTGCCAGCCGTGACAACACCTTATGTACCAGAGGTGACCACTCAATATGTGCCAGTAGTGACCACTACCTATTTACCAGAGGTGACCACTCCCTATCTACCAGAAGTGACCACTCCCTATGTGCCAGAGGTGACGACTCCCAATGTCCCAGCGGTGACCACTCCATATGTGCCAGAGGTGACCACTCCATATGTGCCAGAGGTGACCACTCCCTATCTACCACAGGTGACAACCCCATATGTCCCAGCGGTGACCACTCCCAATGTCCCAGCGGTGACCTCTCCATATGTGCCAAAGGTGACCACTCCATATGTGCCAGAGGTGACCACTACCTATTTACCAGAGGTGACCACTCCCTATCTGCCAGAGGTGACCACTCCCTATCTGCAAGAAGTGACCACTCCCTATGTGCCAGAGGTGACCACTCCATATGTGCCAGAGGTGACCACTCCATATGTGCCAGAGGTGACCACTCCCTATCTACGACAGGTGACAACCCCATATGTCCCAGCGGTGACCACTCCCAATGTCCAAGCGGTGACCACCCCATATGTGCCAAAGGTGACCACTCCATATGTGCCAGAGGTGACCACTCCATATGTGCCAGAGGTGACCACTCCCTATCTACCACAGGTGACAACCCCATATGTCCCAGCGTGACCACTCCCAATGTCCCAGCGGTGACCACTCCATATGTGCCAAGGTGACCACTCCATATGTGCCAGAGGTGACCACTACCTATTTACCAGAGGTGACCACTCCCTATCTGCCAGAGGTGACCACTCCCTATCTGCAAGAAGTGACCACTCCCTATGTGCAGAGGTGACCACTCCATATGTGCCAGAGGTGACCACTCCATATGTGCCAGAGGTGACCACTCCCTATCTACCACAGGTGACAACCCCATATGTCCCAGCGGGACCACTCCCAATGTCCCAGCGGTGACCACTCCATATGTGCCAGAGGTGACCACTCCATATGTGCAGAGGTGACCACTCCATATGTGCCAGCAGTGACAACACCTTATGTACCAGAGGTGACCACTCCATATGGGCCAGCAGGGACCACAGCTTATGTGCCAGAGGTGACCACTCTATATGTGCAAGCAGTGACCACGACTGATGTATCAGAGGTGACAACTCATTATATTCCTGGGGTCACCACACCAAGGGTACAAGTGACAACACCAAACGTGCCCGTCACCACTTCTGAAACACGTCAAACAACTGCATATTCTATTCCAGGAACATCAACACCTATTCCCCTTGAACAGACAACAGTTAAGAGGTCCACCACCCAATCACCTTTATCCCCAGCCTCCCCTTCCTCCTATTTTCAGACCTCACCAACATTTCCTCCAACGAAGTCTGTAACTGACTTGAAAGAATTACATCCACCAACTGTAGTGGCAACCTATGTGCCTCCATATGTTACAACACCCAACATTTTGAAGCCAACAACTCCAAGCATTCCATATATAACAACACCTTATGTACCAGAGGTGACCACTCCATATGTGCCAGCCGTGACAACACCTTATGTACCAGAGGTGACCACTCAATATGTGCCAGTAGTGACCACACCTTATGTAGCAGAGGCGACCACTCCATACGTGCCAGCAGTGACAACACCTTATGTACCAGGGTGACCACTCCATATGTGCCAGCAGTGACCACACCATATGCTCCAGCAGTGACCACACCTTATGTACCAGAGGTGACCACTCCATATGTGCCAGCAGTGACCACTCCATATGTGCCAGCAGTGACCACACCTTATGTACCAGGGGTGACTACTCCATATGTGACGGCAGTGACCACACCTTATGTACCAGAGGTGACCACTCCATATGCTCCAGCAGTGACAACACCTTATGTACCAGGGGTGACCACTCCATATGTGCCAGCAGTGACCACACCCTATGTACCAGAGGTGACCACTCCTTATGTGCCAGCAGTTACGACACCTTATGTGCCAGAGTTGACCACTCCCAATGTGCCAGAAGTGACAACACCTGATGTACCAGAGGTGACCACTCAATATATGCCAGAAGTGACCACACCTTACGTCCCAGAGGTGACCACTCCGTATGCTCCAGCAGTGACAACACCTTATGTACCAGGGGTGACCACTCCATATTTGCCAGCAGTGACAACACCTTATGTACCAGGGTGACCACTCCATATGTGCCAGCATTGACCACACCCCATGTACCAGAGGTGACCACTCCTTATGTGCCAGCAGTGACCACACCTTATGTGCCAGAGGTGACCACTCCTTATGTGCCAGTAGTGACAACACCTGATGTACCAGGGTTGACCACTCCATATTTGCCAGCAGTGACCACACCTTATGTTCCAGAGGTGACCACTCCATATTTGCCAGCAGTGACCACGACTTATGTACCAGAGGTGACATCTCAATATTTTCCTGGGATCACCACACCAAGGGTACAATTAACCACATCAAACATGCCCGTTACCACTCTGAAACACGTGAAACAACTGAATATACTATTCCAGGAACATCAACACCTATTCCCCTTGAACAGACAACAGTTAGAGGTCCACCACCCAATCATCTTTATCCCCAACCTCCCCTTCCTCCTATCTTCAGACCTCGTCAACATTTCCTCCAACGAAGTCTGTCACTGACTTGAAAGAATTACATCCACCAACTGTAGTGGCAACCTATGTGCCTCCATATGTTACAACACCCAACAATTTGAAGCCAACAACTCCAAACATTCCATATATAACAACACCTTATCTACCAGAGGTGACCACTCCATATGTGCCAGCAGTGACCACACCTTACGTCCCAGAGGTGACCACTCCCTATGTGCCAGTAGTGACCACACCTCATGTACCAGAGGTGACCACTCCATATGTGCCAGTAGTGACCACACCTTATGTACCAGAGGTGACCACTCCATATGTGCCAGCAGTGACAACACCTTATGTACCAGAGGTGACCACTCCATATGTGCTAGCCTTGACAACACCTTATGTACCAGAGGTGACCACTCTATATATACCTGCCGTGACAACACCCTATGAACCAGAGGTGACCACTCCCTATGTGCCAGCAGTGACCACACCTTACGTCCCAGAGGTGATCACTCCATATGTTCCAGAAGTGACAACACCCTATGTACCAGAGTGACCACTCCATATGCTCCAGCAGTGACAACACCTCATGTACCAGGGTGACCACTCCATATGTGCCAGCAGTGACCACACCTTACGTCCCAGAGGTGACCACTCCATATGTGCCAGCAGTTACAACACCTTATGTACCAGAGGTGACCACTCCATATGTGTCAGCCGTGACACACCTTATTTACCAGAGGTGACCACTCCATATGTGCCAGCAGTGACCACACCTTACGTCCCAGAGGTGACCACTCCATATGCTCCAGCAGTGACAACACCTTATGTACCAGAGGTGACCACTCCATATGTGCCAGCAGTGACAACACCTCATGTACCGGAGGGTCCACTCCATATGTGCCAGCAGTGACAACACCTTATAAAAAGAGGTGACCACTCCATATGTGCCAGTCGTGACAACACCTAATGTACCAGAGGTGACCACTCAATATGTGCCAGCAGTGACAACACCTTATGTACCAGTGGTGACTACTCCGTATGGGCCAGCAATGTCAACACCTTATGTACCGGAGGTGACCACTCTCTATGTGCCAGCAGTGATCTCACCTAATGTACCAGAGGCGACCACTCCATACGTGCCATCAGTAACCACACCTTATGTACCCGAGGTGACCACTTCTTATGCTCCGGCAGTGACAACACCTATGTTCCAGAGGTGACCACTCCCTATGTGCCAGCGGTGACCACTCCCTATGTGCCAGCGGTGACCACACCATATGTACCAGAGGAGACCACTCCGTATGCTCCAGCAGTGACAACACTTAATGTACCAAAAGTGACTACTCCATACGTCCCAGCAGTGACCACACCTCATGTACCAGAGGTGACCACTCCATATGTGCCAGCAGTGACAACACCTTATTTAGCAGAGGTGACCACAACCTATGTACCGGGGTGACCACTCCACATATACCAGCCGTGACAACACCCTATGTACAAGAGGTGACCACCCCATATACGCCACAATTGACCACACCTGTCCTTAGTACATGCTACAGTGGTCAGTTTACTTGTAAGGAAGGATCCTGTGTTTCTGGCCAGTCGGTATGTGATCAAGAGTGTGACTGCTCAGACTGCTCGGATGAACATGTTTGTGGTGAGTCCAATAATCAATACGTTACTTGCTTTAGAAAACAAATCAGTAGATCTAAACTTTTGATAAGCATATCACGTTGTTAAGAAAATAACAGTTACTTGACCATTCCAATTGTTCGAGGTGTTCATGGGTTTATTATTTCCTCTCGCACATTACAGGCAGTACAGTTACACCAAATACTTCATCATTTTCCCTCACTGAGACTATGACATCATATATGACTACTACAGAGCAACAACCAGCTAGTACCACACCAGAAGAAAAAAATAACATCATCAACACCATCAGGTATTGTGAGCCGTTAATTATTTGATGATGCAGTACAGAGAACTCCACTATCATAAACATTGCTATACTGAATATCGGCTTAAAAAACATTGGCTCGCAGATTGATGCTCAAGTCTACAAGTGTTTGTCCTAAAAAGTGTTTGTCCGAATTTTTTTTACCGTACCATATAACTGATAACGAAGTGATTAATCAACCGTTACAAGGCTTTATGATGTAGGAAATCAAACATATTGCATTGCTTTTCCTAACTTTTCATGCACTCTCAATATTTTTCTGAACACAGCTTTAATGACATTTCTTGTCTTGCTATGTGTCATTCTTGTCCTACATTTCCAGTAGGTTGCACGTTAAACCCATGGACCGAGTGGACGCCTTGCTCATTAACATGCGGCATAGGTCAGCGGTCACGTATCATAAACCTGCAATAAAACAAAAGAAAACTTGAATACCATCCAGATTTGTTGATACTACTTAAGTTTAATAAAAAGTACTTTTTATTTTGGTAAATGTTGTCATTTTGTTGAGTTAAACTTTCAGTAAACCTAATGCAAGGATTGTATTTCTTTTTCCATATTTATTAACAGCTGATGGTAACTGGACCCCATGGAGTTCATGGTCTGACTGTGACGTCACCTGTAATGGTGGTACCTCGTACAGATATCGTAACTGTAGCAACCCACCACCTAAGAATGGTGGGAAGGAGTGTGAAGGAGTTGCACTGGAGACCAAAGTGTGTAACCTCAGACGTGCAGTAAGTGTACTTGTTTACTATTTTTATTCCATTTCAAAATGTGACTGATGTAATTCACTAGCCGGGGTTATATCTACTCACAAGCGAAATTATGTGGTGGAACAAAGCAATTAAAGACTCTAAATAATATTTTTTAAATCGCAGTGAATGAAAATTAGTTTCATGTGCTAAAGATGGGTTTATTTGGAAAGTGATCATCATCCATTTTCTGGGTATTGGTTTTTAGATACCTCTTGTGAAGCTGGCCGCGTCTATGATCCCGTCTGTGCAACTCGTTGCCCTTTGACCTGTGCTGACCTTCAGGTGGGATCACTCTGCATCGAGGAATCCTGCGAGTCTGGTTGTCGGTGTCCTGATGATATGCTGGAGCAGGACGGGCAGTGTATCGCACAGAGTGACTGTGATTGTTGGGATGAGTCCGGGAACAGACATGCCCCTGGATCCGTCACAACTGAGGACTGTCGTAACTGGTATGCTTGATGTAGACCTGTTACATTCAGCCGCAATTAACAAGCATTTTTTATTATTTTTAATTCAATAACAAAGAATGCACAGGTGTACTCATGCGTATGTTGAATTGTTTTAAATTACTTTAGCCTGCAGGGATAACAAGTTCGTGTTCAGTTTGGATATTTATTTTTATCTGTGTTTTAGCACCTGTGTTAATGGCCGTTACACCTGTGATGAAATACCATGTGCTATCGATTGTGGTTGGTCCTCGTGGTCTACATGGACAACTTGCTCGAAGACGTGTGGCACAGGCTCCCAGCTCAGATTTAGGTAAAACATAAAAAAAGGTTATTGATTTGAATTTATTTTGTTGTTATGATCCAAAATATACACTTAAATTTCTTGTTCACATTTTATAAAATCGGTATACATTAAGCCAGTGTTCATGCTAAAAGAAATGCACATGGGCTCGGGAAAACATTGGCAAAGTATCACTGAAATAACCACTCCTGGAGTCAAATTGAAGATATTACTATCTCACGGTGAAGCTGTGCGGAGACTGGTAACTTTTTGGTTCTAACATACTTGAATGACATGATTTATTTAATGTTCAGATCTCCCAACAACCCACAAGCATCCAACGGAGGTCTTGAATGTTATGGGTCTGGCGAGGAGGAACAGGCATGCAACACGGATGAATGCCCTACTGGCTGTGTGTATGGCAACAATACATATGCTGATGGAAAGAAAGTCATGCAAGACTTGTGCAATACTTGGTAAGAAATTAGGTTGAAGTACTTGTTAAGTCTCATTTTTAAGAACAAACTTTCAGCATAATATATGTTGAATAGGTTTAATCAGACTGATGTTGCTTTCTTTTTGAAAATAAAAGAACATGATTTGAAAATTTTCAAGATTGACTAAGTTGAACTTGTGATGATTGTTGAGAACAATATCTTTTAATAAAACTGTCATCAAAATTAGGTAAGGCCTTTACTGGTATAGTTAACATCTCTTTTTGTTTTGTATTTTGTTTGGCATCAGCACATGTACGAACAACTCAATTCACTGCACAGACATTGTCTGTGATGGTGGCTGGTCGTCATGGTCACCATGGTCGGCCTGCAATGCAACATGCGATGGGGGAAACACTGTCAGATCACGATCATGCTCAATGCCACCGCCTAGTAATGGAGGGGTTGGGTGCGTAGGTGACGGAATAGAGGTTGAAGAATGTAACACAGACTCGTGTCCAGGTAAGTTCAGTTAGAAGTATTACCTCTTCGAAATGGACTCTGTTATGATAGTTATGTAAAACAATTTTAATGCCACACTATGAATTGTTTTTGAGCATTCTTAATTTTTTGTTAATTGTTGAATAACATTGAGAGAAAGACAGTATTTTGCACAATCAATCTTTTGATTCATATCATCAATACATTTTGAAGTAGATAATTATATTAGTTTTAAAAATGCATATCCCTGATTAAAAGTCAATCGTCTCAAAGTTCAAACACTGCCTTTCCATGTACCTATATTCCGTTCGTTAATCTCAAACTAATAACGGTCCAGCAGCTGGTATTTAGAAATGATGTTTTTCTTTTCGGCATGTAGTTGACGGTGGTTGGTGCAGTTGGACATCATGGAGTCAATGCACTAAGGATTGTGATATGGGGTACAAGGAACGATCTCGTATCTGCGACTGCCCTTCTGCAGCATACGGTGGCCAGAAATGCCCAGGAATAGGCTCTGAGCAGAGTCAATGTAACGCGGAGCCTTGTCCAGGTAATATCAATTGTCTATTGGCTTTGTGCATGAACAGAAGAGGGCGCTATTTCACTTAACAGTGAGAGAGTGTAGGACACTTCAACAATGTGCACTATTAGTTTATATAACCTGAATGTCCTTTCATTAAAGCCTCGAATTGAGCCTCATTTCTCCAAAAACTCGTTTGTCACGGCTAGACGTCTCTCTGAGTGTCGGGCACTTCTCTTTAAATAATTCCTATTTTTGGTCACTGTTTTATAGTTGATTGCCAGACCAATGACTGGTCAGAGTGGAGTTCATGCTCAGCTACATGCGACGGTGGTTCATCACATAGATACCGTAATGTCACAATCCTCGCTCAGTATGGAGGCAAAAAGTGCCAGGGACCGTTTGTAGAGACGATGCAATGTGGAGTAGAACCTTGCACTGGTGAGTGCCGGTATATAAGATCAAAATCTGCCAATCAAAAAAAAAAATACTTGCCTAATTATTTTACCAGATTATTTTACTAAAACTTTTACTAAACACATACTTTCTGTGCGTTGCAGCCCCGTGAAATGATATCAGGAAATATATGTGGCCTTTGTAACTACTTAAATTTGCACTATTTGCTAGACAAATGAACATAACTGCCTCAGTAGTTTAAGGTAATTGCTTTGTTACTTTTGAATGAGTTTCAATTTTGTAGACATTATGTGAAGCTTGTTTTTAATTTCAGTCTGTGACGAAGGCTTAGTTGAAGACGAATGCGCTAACCGATGTCCAAGTACTTGTGCTGATCTACAGAATGGTGCTGAGTGTGTGGCAGTGAACTGTACTGCAGGTTGTCATTGCCCGGAAAATATGGTAAAGCAGTCATTAAAATCAATTGTTATGTGTAGAATTGTACTTTCCTTTTCATTTGTAATCTTTGTATTTGGCCTTACAACATTGTGTACACGAGTTCTCACTAGCAACCCTTGAACATTATGTTAACATTTGGCATGGCTACTTAATATGTAAATATGTAGCTAGTTGGTATAGAGCACTCGAAGATGAATTATTCCTCTGACCGGTTTCTTTGTTCACTCTATTGTTCTGTTGGCAAAAGCTGTCAGCTTACTGGTCAAAAGATGCTCTTCTGATGATTTGTCTTAATTTTGAAATGTTCTTTATTGAATCCTTGTAGGTTTTACAAGACGGCCAGTGTGTGTATCAGCCTGAATGCCGCTGTGTCTTAGATCCGATCATCCTAGGACTTGCCAGTGATATGATTGTCATTCCTGATGATACCGGTGCCATTCAGATGAATGATGGGTCTATTCAGTACATGCCTGGTGCAACAATCTATTACCAGTGCAACAATTGGTATGGCTTGGTGTTTGGTAACTTATGTTTGAGTGAACCAGAATTCGAACCTGACTCTTGTGGATTGCAGTTTCACTACCAATTGAAGCCTTATTGAATCTTTGCAGTAAATGTATTATCTAATGTTAACATATTTTGTCTTTTTGTAATATACCTTACAGCACATGTAGCAGTGGCTCATTTGTATGCACAGAATCGGACTGTAAAGGTGAGCTTTTATTCAATTTGGATACATTTTCATTTCATTTGAAGGTTATCACATGATTATTTCTGCCTCTTCATCAATGATTTGAGAAACTCTGCTAATCGGATAATATTGGGTTGATATCCATTGTAACTATCTGAGTAAAACACTCGTTTGTACGAGTCATAGCAACCAGATAACAAGTATCTTATTTATTCCCCTTTTTTGTCAGTTGACTGTGGTGGAGTGCATGGTCTGATTGGTCTGATTGCTCAGCAACCTGTGGTCGAGGCGAAAGCGGTAAATACCGACAGCGATTCCCCAATAATCCTGAGGCGGCCTACGGTGGATTGCAGTGTGAAGGGGAAGACACTGAATACGCAGATTGTGATCTACAGGACTGCCGTGAGTTACATTTGAAAAAAAATAATCTTATGTAACGAAGGTTTTTTTCATTTTAGTGACATTTCACAATGTGGTTGATATTTATTGTAAGCAAGATCATGTCTTTAATCTGAATTGTTTTTGTGTTTTTGTGATGAACAAGTTGTACGAAAGACAGAATTGTTCTCACTTGTTCGCCTCGAATTTCCTGACAGCTTGTGGCGACAATGAAGTCTGGAGCTACCAAGCCACAAACTGTTCATCGACCTGCTACGACCTTCACAGCACCCTCATTAGTACCTCTGAGCCAGTCACTTGCACGAACGACCCACAGGAATCCTGTTCTGCTTGCCTGGCTACTATCGCGATGGCTCCGGGCAGTGCGTGCTGCCTGCAGAATGTGAGTGTTTGGATGAGAACGGTGTGATGCGTAACCATGACGACTTCTGGGTGAAGGATGATGTACAGTATGTGCTTGCGTCAATGGGGAAGCAGTTTGTAAGAGCAACTGCCAACCAATCAACTGTCCTGCCGTAAGTTTTAAAAAATATAAAAAATAACTTTGTCTTGAATTTGTCTCGCAGGGCCACATTAATGAGTCAATAGGGCACAGACGTTTATTTGTGTTTCTATTTTTTGTTGACATTAGAAAGTAGGAGACTTCCAACTTAGGGCTGGGTAAATGCTGGGTAGAGTACAAATAGTATAGCTAATAGGTCCTTAATTCAAATTCTGCTTCAGTCAAATATCCAATGTTAACCATATGCATGAATTTCATTGAAACACTTGAGAGATTACTATTGAATTATTAGAGGAGAATTACTGGTAATTTCTCTTAATCTTGCAGGGCTTTGCACCAGTCTTTGAAGATGGCCAGTGTTGTCCAGTTTGCCGCAAGGTTTCTGGTAAGATTGTGGTCTTCTGGTTGAATATTTCTGTCATCGTATGGTTATCCTCCTTTCTCGGTTTTACTTATGAATGTTCATTTCAAGGTTAATGAATGACAAACTTGTGTATTAAATAGTAAATGATCGTTAAATTTAAAAGATAAACATCTGCGTAAAGAGTGCGATTGATTTTTGGACATGGATACAAATCATAAACATTGCATCCTCGTCAGAATTTGAGAAAATAAAAGTTATAATGGTTCTGATAATCTTTCTAAAAATGTTTTAAGAAAGCACTTCAACTTCTTTGTGATTATTTAATTCGATTACCTCAGAGCCAGACACTTGCAGCTTGATCTATGAAATCAAGACGGTTACAAACACACTTGGCTGCGTCGCAACAACGTCAACGTTACATCCTGCGATGGCCACTGCCGCTCACGCTCACACATCATCTTACTAGAGCCGTACATGCAGCAGGATTGTAGCTGTTGTCATGGTGATGTAGAGTCTGTGGAGTTGGTAACATTGACTTGTCCTGATGGAAGCAAAACCCAGGCCCCGATTGCTAAGATATCTCATTGTCGATGTAGAGAAGCTCTCTGCTCCGTACAAGGTGAGAAAACTTTCTTCACAATTTTTTTTCATTTAAAAAATGATTTATTTATACCTTTAAGCTGTTTTGATTTATGTTTTTTATTTAAAGGTTAAATATATTCTGTTTACAAGTCTTCGCACTTTGAAACTGAATTACTTCATGATGGATCAAATTCACTTTTCAAATCTTTTTAGGCAACTCTTAAGCTCGAGATCATAAGTTATTTAATTTTTTGTGTTTTGTTTTCTTTTCTTTTCTTTTATATCATTTTGCTTTGCAGCCGAGTCTACTGTTGCAAGTCTGTGAGGAAAAGAAATTAATAAAACTGTGGGAATGACTGCATGCATTGCCCAGACCATGGATTGATAAAACTCTTTAACAATGCTGTTTAATTAAAGTTTCCTAGACTAGTACCCAGTTTGATGATATTAAGGCATCAAAAGTGTTATTGTCTTCACAAACAGCTTTTCTCGGTACAAATTGAGATTTTCTTCCTTATTAAGTAAACATCAATTTAGAAAATCAAAATTTGAATTTCAGCGTAAGGGAATGTTCTAAGAGAGTACATATTTTCTGGTTGAATGAGGTTGCCATATTACAGTCAGTGATATTCAAAATTGTGTAATATGCATAACATGACAAAAGATATAGAGAAACATTAATTTTATGGAGCCTAAATGTGACCTACTGTGGCAAAATGAGGAATGTCCTCCAAAACCATGTTTGAGTAATCAACACCTGAAGTGGAAAAAATCATGTCAAAATCAATATTGGGTTTTTTTCCGTATTTTTGAGAAGCCAAGCAAGGTATCCAAGATTCACACTATTCCTTTTTGTAGGGTAAAAATGTCCCCAAAACTGTAATCTCAAGAACGTTTCCACTGCTCATGGCGGCGCAATGTGAATTTCTTTCTTCAAAGCCGTTTTTCTCGAAATGAGGTCGGCGAAGTTCGGTGGGACACTGTTGAAGTTCCTGCGGCATATTTTTGAAATAATTTGGTATCATTGGAAAGCTAATGATTCGCCTTTTAACATGATGTACGAAGCTTGAAAAGTCAAAGTTGGGGGTTATTCTCATTATGATATGGCAGGTCACAAATACCACAGTAAAACACTGCTTAGAAACCATTATGGTATTATTATATTATTCTTAATCCATCTGTGCAGCAAATGTACATAGCAATGTGTTGTACTCACAGCCAGTGAATGGCACCTCGTTCTCGCTAGTTTGCGCGTGTATGGCGCGGAGTACATGCATGCTACCAAGTTTCTCCTGAATCTGTGCACAAACCTATAGCGTCTGCAGAAGGGAAAGCGAAGTCAACTTACCCTGAGATACAGCTTGATGTTCCTTCGCCACTTTCATTTTCAAAGGGCGGCGCTTTGTATTAAATGGACATTTTTCATGTCTCTTTTAATTCGTTTTGTAGAAATACTTCTGTTTCCCGAATAAATACCCGCAATCACGATCGAATGTTTGCGTTTCTGATTTACTTTTTAAGGAATAGTGGAGTATCCAGGGGCAGGTAGCAACATACGAATCTCAGACGAACCATTACAACCCCCCCCCTTTCATTTACTTCCTGTTTTGGGGAGCCGTGTCGTTCCAATTGTATATATTGTTGATCGAAAACCTTTAGCCTGTGTGTCATCGTAAGCAACCTGTGTCAAAGTTAGATGCCAGTGCGAAGACCAGACCTACACGTATGATCAACATCACAGTCAGTACGAAAGTTACCATTTTGACTGCTGTCATGGCAACAAACCATCGAATTTAATCGATCGTCTGCTGTGTTGTCAGGAATGAATGACAACGTGTACCATGGTGTTGACATAATCGATATACGCCCACATTGAATGGCTAAATTGGACGCAACGTGCGACTTCACAACACTCTGGTGTTCAGAAAATGGACAGTTTTGTTCTCCATTTATTATGCAGGTGAACTATTGAGCTGATTATACAGCGTTCTTCACCCTACTTTCTCTACGGCTGAAGAACGCTGACGTCATGTAGAACCGCCTGTATATAAAGTTCAGACTTGGGAGCTTTCACGAAACAGATCCAGATCTCCATTCGAAAAGTATCGGGTTCTTGTTTTTCTGAGGGGTCCTTTTTACCTGACGTTCAAAATGGAAAACTCGTCGAAAGATATTGGAGGTGCTCCGTTTGCCACAGAGGACCCTTTAAAGTGTACAGATGTTATTACGAGAGACAGATTTTTGCAAGTGTACTCATTCTGACATCGATCTTTGGATTTGTTGGTAATGTGATGGTCCTTATTACCGTCTCGCTGTCTAGGAAACTCCGTACTGTCACTAATGTCTTTGTAGTCACCCTCAGCATCAGCGATTTGATATCGTGCGTCTTTCTGCTGTGGCAGGTGGTTGCCGTCTTGAGCGAAGATGGTTGGCCGCTCCCACAAGCATACTGGATCTGCCAGTTGACGTCAGTCATGCTAACTATTGGCAACAATTGTACTATCAACATGTTAGCGCTCATAGCAGTCAACAGGTGGATTGGTGTCACTAAATCCCGTGCCACGACTTGCCGCGTCTACACTTATAGAAACATCGCTTGTATGGTCGCTTTCTCGGTGATTATACCTATTTTTGTGTCGGTGATTTTACCCTTGATCGGCATTGGAGAGATGGGATACGAACGCTCTACAGCTCCTGCTCCTGGGTGAAGGACAACCCGTACTCTTTCGTTCAAAACATTGTGATTGGCGTTTGCACTTTCCAATCCAGTTTACCGTCATTTGTGCATGCTACGTTTCAATATTTCGGTACGTTCTCAAGTCGTCCCGTCGCGTAGCTGGACATGACATTCCAAGTGTCTCGGGCGTGATAAGTGGAGCTGAGCGTGCAATGCGAAAGAGGTTTGGAAGAGGCAGATTGCAGTCACTAAGAATCTCGTTTACATCGTCTTAGCCTACATTATCTGCCTTCTGCCATTCAGTGTCTGTTATACCTCTAGGATACGATTGGAGCATCCGTATGACTCCTTACGCAGCAGCCATCATGAACTTTAACACGTTTCTCAATCCTATTATTTACGCCACATCCCACCCTGATTTTAAGGAAAACTTTTGGATGCATGGTGCGGTGTAAATGTAAGGATATTCCACGTCAGGCTTGCCCAAAATGAATATATAGAATTGAATGATGAAGCATTGGATTCACTGACCGAAATTAATATTTGCATTTGTTTTATGGAAAATCAGCAAACAAAGCAATGGCAATGTGATTATTGCGTCTACGAGTGACAGTGGCGCACCCAGATGGCGTCATTTACATCCCTATTAATACTACTCGAAAATAGGCCACATACATATTACCACGGTCAATCGTGGGACTAAAGATCATTTGACCAATAAAAAAAAAATCAAGCCCCCGAGTCCTCCCCCGTTGGGTGCGCCACTGGCGAGTGAGAATTTCACCATTTGGTTCCGATCTTTTAGGGGGAGTTAATATGTAATCGCAAGCTGGAAAAAAACTATTTCGTATGAAGATAGTTAACGCCACGTAGTAATGCATGACATCAAGAACATTAATTATAAGACGCATACCATTGAAGTCACTATGCAGCTTCTTGGCTTTAATGGACAAAAACACGCACTGCAACGCTGCATGTCTGGTCATCTGAACACCCAGAGCCAGTAAGCCAGCGACTCTTTGGCCACATCCTCGTTACCGAGGAAAGAACTACCCAATGGATCGTCGCTGAGGACAAGGACGAGTACAATGACACACATACAGAAAGCTGACAGGGACAGTTCCGGAACATATTGCCTCCTCGCTCTTTGCGACTCCACAGAGCTGTTACAACGTAGCCGCCCAAATTGACGACATTTAATTACATGAAATTGTCAAAAACAGTATCACAATCTGCATTGTTGTGATGTCCATGTAGGCACAATTAATGTACCTGAAAAGCGCGACACTCAAAGAGTATTTCTGAGATAAACTCGTTAATTTGTGTATTCAATGTAAGAGTAGCGTGTCAACTACTGGACATCATTGACTCATAAAACGTGGAGTAAACTCGGGCATCTTGTTTGCATAATCTGTAGACCTAACGCGAAGCTAGGTCACAAATCTGAAGGTCTAAATCGTGTGCAGATACTAATCAGTATTACTTCCCATCCAGTTCACCGTAATTGTTTTGCTACTTTCCGGTAGTTCTCAAGACGTCTCGACGCGTGGCTCGTCATGACACCCCAAGTATTTCGTTCAGTGAGTGGAGCTAATCATCTGATCCGTAAAAAGTTTTGGAAGAGGCAGAATTCTGACATTAACAATTGTGATAAAATAAACAGGGGATGTCAAGGAAAACAAATTATAAAACTTTCATCAAATGATGTGTTCAACCAGATCCCTGTTCAAAAGAAAACAAAACATGTCTTAGCCTACGTCGTCTGCACTGCACCCTTTGCCTTTTCTGTATCCCTCTAGGCTACATTGGAACATCCGTATGACTCCTTACGCAGCCGCCATCATCATGTGCTTAACATCTGTCACAATCCCATCATCTACGCCGCATCACACCCTGATTTTAAGGAAACCTTTGGATACACCTTCCGTTGTAAATGCAAGTAAAGTGCTTACTGCTGTGATCAGGGCTTGCTGGGAACAAGTTAATATTTATTAATATTAAGCCTTCAAAATGCATGACCAAACTAACTTTGACTGTTTATTGACTGTTATACAATAAATCAGGGACAATTAATAGACTCATATCTTTTTCTATTTAATACTCTGCGTCGATGGAATTTCGATAATTTCTCTCTTTACGAACAAGATTTACCTTTCATTGTGAAATAAATACGGTTGGGACTGTTTTATAAACAAACGGAAACACAAGGAGAGTGTCCGCTGATATCAATGTCTCGTATTTTCACCGCTGAAGAGAGACTGATGTAAGAGCACTCACTTTATTACTCTCAATTCATTCTGAATTGTAGCCAATAGTCGACGCCAGTAGACGGAATTGATAAGAAGTCGTTGAGCATACGTTGCTTTCTCCCAACATTAAACAACCTATTAAATAAGAGAAGTGACAAGCCAACACATTTATATCTCGTGTCCCTCTTTTGTCTTGTTTCTGCTAGTGATCAATAAAATTCGACCTATTAAGTGATAAGGAGGTGATTGATAATGCACGCTGGCTCTTCAAAGTGACCTTTTTCAAACGTTTGATATACAGGGAGTTGTTAATCATTGATACAATTTCTTTTCCTCTGTCATGCGAGCACTGCAAACTATTCGCGTACGTCTTCAGAATATGATCCAGGATACACGGCGCGAGCATTTCACTTCGTTACTAATCGCTTGGTGGTTCGGTGTGGGTATACGTGTCATATTCAGTCCGAATCACTTCGTTGGCATCCATATAGGCAGACCCCTATGTCATTCACACTCCACGCTGAATGCAATTAGTTATTGTTAAGCTTGTGTCGAGGAAAACGAGCGCAGTTTAGTTTCAGGTTTCTGTTGGTGGGCTCTGGAATTTGTATCCCTGAATGACGAAACTGGTATCGCAAGATCGTACTCTCAGTGCGAACATCACGGGCAAAACATTTTTCCTGACTAGCTCATGCAGCCATCTTCTGACTGTTAGAAATGGAAAACTCAACTTTCAATGACAGTTTTCTTGAGACGACTGAAGCACCTTTTCTTGTATATTCGTCCTACTCTATGAGGCAAATCATTGCCGCTATGTGCACCACTACAGCTATCGTAGGACTTATTGGTAATGCACTGGTCATTATAGCTGTTCGATGTCAAGAAACTCCGTACAGTCACCAACGTATTCGTTATCAACCTCAGCATCAGTGATTTGATATCATGCGTCTGTCTACCTTGGGAGGTGGTGGCTGTGTTGGGCGAAGATGGCTGGCCGCTCCCACAAGCCGAGTGGCTGTGTGCGGTTGACAAGTATCTTCATCATTATCAGCACGGGATGCAGCGTGACGAACTTGCCCTCATAGCTTGAATCGATGGGTACGTATCACTAAGTCGCCAGTCCTTGCTCGTCGCATCTACACTCGTCGTAACATCATCTTCATGGTGATATTTTCCTGGCGAATGCCGCTGTGTGTTACGTTGATTCCCCCACTGACTGGTTTTGGCGAACTTGGCTACGAACCTCGCTATAGTAGCTGCTCCTGGGTCAAAGCAAACCCTTATTCCTCTCATCACAGCGTTATTGTGGGAGTTTTCTACTTTCCCATCCCACTCATCACGATCGGGTTCTGTTACGGCTCTATCTTCCGTTACGTGGTCAAGACTTCTCGCCGTATGGCTCAACATGAAGTCAACTCAGTCTCAGGCCTGGTAAGCGCCTCGGACTCGTCCATGCGTAAGAATCTATGGAAGAGACAGGTTAAAGTTACCAAAAACCTTGTGTATGTGGTTGCTGCGTTGTGATTTGTTCGACTTCTCTTCATCTTTTCTTTTCTGCCGCTTGGATATGACTGGAGCATTCGAATGACTCCTTACGCAATCGCCATCGTGTACTTTAACTGTATCACTGATCCTATTATCTACGCGACGTCACATCCAGATTTCAAGGAAGCATTCGGCTATATGATTCGATGTCGATGGAAAGATATTCCTCAATCTAGCGCCAGTTCAAGGTTATCGAAATAGTAACCGAACAATGAAAGCACTGGTCTTTTTGGCATAGATACAAAGACATGGGTTTGCAGATTTGCAGGCTTTAAATGTGGCTGATCCTTTTTAATGTTTTAGTGGAATTATATTTAAATAAAACTTTGTTAGAATGTTTAAGAGTTAGTGATACGGATGAAAGTCAAGAAACTAGCAGGTAAGGCAAGTGTAATCGTTGTTCCTGTTTGATTGAATGAATTGTATGTTCTCCTGTTTTGAAGTTTCATTTCATCTGCCTCTTACCACAATGAAAATACTTCGAAACTTTAATTTTCAAATGTAATGCCTTGAGGTGGCCGTTGTCAGTAGAAATAAAGTGACT
>NW_022144769.1:0-21387 GCF_000002235.5 Strongylocentrotus purpuratus | reverse complement strand
TAGTGGCGGTAGCACGAAAAAATCCCAACTCAACCTTTGCAACGCCCGCATATCGGGTATCACGATACGAAATCCGACCCACCTAGATCTATTGATTAAATCGCTCCACCAACAATAATACAAGTCACCATCAAAAGGCATTCCTTATACAGACATCACATCCACAGGAAGTTGTAGGAAAGCCAGGAGAAAAATACCCCAATTGTGTCTGGACATGTTTTTACAAGAGGCAAGAATTGTCACTTCTCGTATTTCAACCTGTAAGGAATATCGCGCGTACAGCTGTACATACGATACGCGTCTGGGTTTGGGCCTGATATAAGAGCGATGGTGGGACGTGACAGGATTTATCAATTTATTTTCCAGTTTTTGTCCTGACGTGGGAATTTGTTTGTTCAACTTCGGGTTGTGTTACAGCCGGAAACGAGGCGCAAAAAAACAAGAACAGTGTGAACTTTTGTCGCTCGTACCTGCTAGAATGTCATCTCATCTGGAATTGGTATGGCGTGCCTTCGGGACATTATAATGCATCATTCAAGCGCGTTACCGCCAACGGCCGTCTAACAGTTAATGTTTGATCGTCGAGTTCCATGGCCTTTGGCAGCCTGATGCCGCCCCCTCACTTACAAACAATGTGTTCTAGACCTACCTTGTTTGTCTCTGGTAGATCCTGTTGGAGGTTTTTTATCAGCATCTCCAGGGTTCTTTGTCGCTTGTTAGCAAAGGTAGGCGTGTTGAAGGCAGCTTTCTCACCATTTATAACTGTATTATCAACAAGACCCAAATGTTCGAATCGTAAAGGTCTCCCTTCAATATTTCAAATCTGCACATTCTTTTTTGCATAATAAAACCATCATTTTGAATATTTCACGAAATGTACGGAGTAAGAGGAATGTTGCACCCACGTTTGACGAGTAGAAAGTCTCTGAACGCCTGCGTGTCTTCGAAAACGGAGGGGGAAGGCAGCGGCGGTCCGAACAAAGGCACTGATTCCTCAGAAAACACCCGTACCTGGTTTGTAACCACAAGCCAATCACACGACGGTCATACTTGCAATCACATGTCAGTCACATGTTAATCAAATGGCAATCATTATGTCAGTCACGTGTCCGTCACATGTCAGTAGTCAATCATGTCTAATCACACAGAGGGAGAATGCAGCGACACTGATTTATCCAAAACAACATGAAACTGGCTTGCCAAATCAACAGGACAATCACATGACAGTCAATGACATCGCATGTCAATCACATCTCAGTCACATATTAGTAGTCAATCACGTCTAATCACAACGGAGGGAGAAGGCAGTGGCATTCCAAACAAAGGCACCGATTCCTCGGAAACACTCGTAACCTGGTTTGTAACCACAAGCCAATCACACGACGGTCATACTTGCATCACATGTCAGTCACATGTTAATCAAATGGCAATCATTATGTCAGTCACGTGTCCGTCACATGTCAGTAGTCAATCATGTCTAATCACACAGAGGGAGAATGCAGCGACACTGATTTATCCCAAAACAACATGAAACTGGCTTGCCAAATCACAAGACAATCGCAAGTCAATCACAAGACAATCGCAAGTCAATCACAAGACAATCACAAGTCAATCGCCAACCAATCACAAGTCAATCACAAATCAAATCACACTTCTATTATTGCAGTCAATCACAATCAGTAAATGGCACATCGATAATTAGTAAATCACAATGTCAGTCTCAAGTCAATCGCAAGTTTATCGCAAGTCAATTATAATTATTAGATCATTAATTCTATAGTAATTCAATCGCGAGCCAATCACAAGTCAATCACAAGCCAGTCCCAAGTCAATTGCGAGCACTCGGAATCAAATCATAACTTATTCGCCAGCAGATCACAAGTCAATTCAAAGTCAATCACAATGTCAATCATGAGTCGATTACGATTCAAGTCATTCACCTGTTAACCACGCGTCAATCAATTCAAGATATGACTCAATTTTCATAGTTTTAATCCTTTTCATAAGCTCAACGGAAAACTCGTACCATAGCGGCCTACCTACCTGTACGAATTAGCTGACTGTAAACGTTACTAGAGCAAATATATCTGGTAATTATAAAGTTAAGGATTTAATTAACGAATTAATACTTTATGACTATAACTTGAATGTATCTTATTTTCAATATGTTCCTTCGTCCAAAACCCGGGACAACTTTTTTTCCTTCAAATAGACTAACTTTTGCGTAATGTTAAATGGCACTCGAAATCATGTTTTACAATGGAATCTTGAATTACCGAGGTCAGAAAGGATTACGGGTGAAATGTGATTTGATCATGGACGGCTTGAAGGTAGGCTCGGCTTCCGGGTTTCCTGTTCCTGAAAGACTATGGTCACGATGTCGTTGCCGATGTGCCTTTTTCTTTCAACCTAAATGTCAGTAGAAATACCGTCAAACATTAAACAAAAATAAGCACTTACACAGACAGTGGCTATAGCTACGGCAGCCACTTTAGCAGTAGCAGCATCCGATAAAGTGAAATTGTCAAAACCGTAGCCAAAATAAATTTTAAAACAGTGGAAAATCCAGGCGATTAAGACAAAACAGCAACTAACTAACTAACTTCACTAAAACAATAGTCCCGACATTTAGGTTTCGGGTTTTTTTACTCACCCTGTGTTATTTTATGTCGACAATTAAATCATGTGGACGTTATTGTTTCTTTAAATCAAAAATAAAGCACCTGCAGCTGCTTTTCTAATCTAACAATAGTAATTTGTTTCTGTACTGTACTATTTTCTTAAAATGTTGTGTTTTAAGACTTTGTTATGAAACTGTGGAAGGTTTATTTACGATGAAAATTCATGTAATTGATTTTAATAAAAATATAGACCGTCAATGTGGCTGTCACCTTTGCCCATTCGTTAAAAAATGGAGCTTAAAGATAACAGAGAGTAGTTGTCAGTCGCGTCACGTTTGGAGCATGTTCGTGGATATTCATGTTGTTATTGATTGGAGATGCAGCGTACGTCCCAGGCAATGCGGCAACATAATGGGTTTAGTATCGACCTAGAGCCAAACAGCTTCAAACAGCGCGGGAAATTTCGCCCTTTCCCACTCACGAGCGACTTTTAAGTCCTTCAAATATTCATTCGCCTCGACTAATGTTCGCCGCATGTGTCGCTCCGATAGAGCGAGTCTCAAAGCGTATAATCTCTAGTTTCTTTTTTTCCCCTTTTCTTCTTCCCATTTTAAATATTTGAAGCGCTGATTAAGGGCGCCCCTCAGTCGGCGTGGGAATTGCTTGTAATCTCCTCAATTAATAGCGATTAGACCCCCACTGTTAAGAGTGAAAGTATTAACAAACTGGGCCTGAGGCTTCAACTAAATTACTTATGAAAATTGCAGAAGGGTTGCTTTTGTTTTTATCACCGCATTCTGCTTTTTAGCCTTAAGCTTGCAACTCTAGTGGCCTTGGTTCGATTCCGCTAGGACCGTTGTGTGAATTGACTTTTAAACTCTTCCCTTAATAGTACACAGCTTTCCCAAGGAAATTTGAACTGAAGGATTTCTGCTTAAGGTACCTTTACATTTCTACCTGACTCTAGTCCATGGATTTAAAACTGGAAGAGAAAGTGTGCTTAGACCCGTACTGGAAGACTACTTATTCACAAAATGATAATAATAATAAAAATGATTCCATTCCTCTAAGTTCAGGTGACTTAAGATGTAAGTTTTTCTTTCAAATTCAAATATATTTCATGACTTGATAATCAAATCTGCAGGTTTTTTTTATATTCCATATTCCTCATTTTGTCTAATTGAAATCAAATGAATATTTTTCTATAGGGTTATCAAATGAAAATTTTACCACAATACATGACTCTTTTTTTCATTAACAGAGAAAAAAATTATAAGAAAATCCATGTTGCTAGGAATGAGTGTACAAAAACAGAAAAAAGGTAATACAATATTTTATCCTTTTTCACCTGTTGTCTGTTGTCTTTGGAGTACGGGAGCATCGTGGAGACATGGAACATGATTTCGTGTCCCTCGTACATGGTATACACAGCCTCAAGTCCTGTTGTGTTGTCTGAGAATCAAAAGAGGAAGAGCACATGGGGTTTGGTCAGCGAGCAAGCTTGTCTGGTGTCAAAGATGAACCCAATCAGGAAGTACCTCCTTGAGATGAATGTGCTCTGAGCCAACCCTCTCTCCTGTGAAATCATGAAATTCAGGTGGTACCCATTTGATTGTTTCTTGGCCCGACGGCTCAAATTTCTTGGATGAAAATATCTATGTTTATGATTCTCTTAAAAGACAAGGCTACAAATAAGGCTGTCCCACTCCAATTTGTTCGAAAGATCCTACGTAGTCATCTAATCCAAAGTTCTGGCCAAGGTATCAAGTCTATAATTCACCAGTCACAGCCAGTAGTCAATCAGTCAGTCAGTCAGATAGGTACGAGGGTGGGCCCTCTAGGACCAACCAAGTCAATTTTTGGCCAAAGTGAGACTTATGCAAGTCTAATTCACAAGTGACAGCAGTCAGCCAGTAAGTCAGTCAGTCAGGTACAAAGAGGATTATAGAATGGCTCCTGTAGAACAAGCCAAAAGTCAGTCTGCTTATATTTATAACACATGTCAAATTACTTTTGACGTCTAGACCACCGTTTGAACTTGTCCCAGTTCTTTAACTTGATGTGGTCGCCCAGTAGTCTGACAAAGTTATAGAACTCCTCACTGCCATTCTCTGCGAAAAACAACAACAACAGAGCTTTATTGACTCACAGTCTATAGTTATTCCATGGGAGTAGACGTGGAGGTGAATCAATCCTCCTGGTTTTGACCTAAAGGACGGGCCATAGGATCATGTTATCCCTTCAAGGTAATTTCCGAAAGAAACAGGAGTAAAACGGGGAACAAAAAAAGGAAAGCAGCAGAGCCACTCCGGCAATTAATATTCATCATGAACAGCGCCACCTAGTGTTTGTTAACCCTTAACAGCGCCACCAAGAGTTGATTAATGTACTCCTGAAAAGCGCCACAATTATTTATGTTCATACCAATAGCTCTAATGTTTTGTGTTGGTTGATGTTCAACCTCGTTCATAATAATTTGTTAAGATATATATATTTTTTATTGGATGTACGGTGTTCAACATCATCTGGACTGATTGGTAAGTCATACGTAAAACACCATATTTTACTAAACAAAAAGATAACTCTGATAACAAATGCATACAAGTTACACCATATATAAACTTTGTAAATTATCTGGAGACAAGTCAGATTATGTCAAATAGACTTTAATTTTGACGAACTATTGGACCTTATTCTGTTAAAACGAAAAAGAAAACTAGAAAGCACTCAGAGAGCGCAACCTCCGCAAAGACTTAACAATTCCCCGCCATATTGTCAGTATACACCAGAAAGAAATACTCGCAAAAATGGTGAAGAGTCCTTTAAAAAATCCTGGATTGAGACCCAGAAGCGGACCACTTCTAAATTTAATTGATTTGTACTTGTGTACCAAGGACCACCCATAAAAATATTTTCTGCAAATCCGTCCATATCTTTTCTGTTATCTAGTTAACAGACAAACAACCAAACCACCAAAAAATCCGATGAAAACATAACCTCCTTAATTTGGCAGAGGTAATGATGAAATCGATACCTGAAATGTGAATTTATCTAACAATCATTGGTGCTTACCGTTGCTGAACATTTCGTCGTCCGATTTCTGCCCTCTTTGGCGTAGAGCACCCCGAATTTGAAATTAACTGAACCTTTCCTGCTCCTCAAGAAGCAACAATTCCTGAGAAAAAAAATATTAAATTGAAATTCACCGTCAACGTGCACTTTGAGTGACAAGATAGGCTCCTAAATGCGCTTACAAATTTCATCTCTCGTGTGCTATGTATACAAAGCCTATCCAAACATCATTTGACGAAGATCAACTTCGTTCAATGTTACAATCGAATAAAAAACAAACACGGAACAAAGTGACAACTGTCAATCTCGCTTGGATTAATCTCCACTTTTATTTGATGAACTAGCCGTAGTTTCCTGACGTGGTCGGCTGTATATTGGAGATACGATACGCAGAAGGACAAGTTCGCGTGCGTAAATTTGAGAAACGACTTTGCAGTGAAAACAAATCGCTGTTGCCACTATTTGAAGTTTGATGGAATGTTTTGCGTAGGATTTGACCGGTAAGCTGACTCAAAGCTCTGTAGTGGAGTCGTCAACTCTGAGATAGGAAGCAGCGAAGTATTTCTTTCAACATCAAAAGCTCTCGGCAGAAGTGCACTGAACATGAAGTACCTTCACAACACTATTGTGAAAAGCAAACCCTTCCATCAAAAAGGCACTTGTCCTTCTCGAGATGTTTGAATGCGATGTCTTACTTTTAAGCATGTCCATGCCAAATGTATTGTCGAAAAATTCTCTAGAAAGAAAAAAAACACACAGTGCTCTTAATTCAATAATTATCGTAATATTTTGATGTATTTTTGGTGATTTTTTTTTTAGATTTGAGTATCTTGTTACCTTCTGTATGTCTGGTGTGAAAATCTCTTTGGGTGACTTGTCCATTTTGATGTCGAACCGGCTGCAACGGGAGAAAGAAAATACAAATATAAATATTGAAGGATTACTTCATGTTGTATTTGCTGGTCAGAATTATTGGTTGCAATATTTATGCTAGATCTGCTTACGCCAGACCACATTCGATGAACGAAATAAGTATCCCAAAGATGAGGTTTGGTTCAATGACCTTTCGGAGACTGAACCTTTAGCTCCAAGGGAACAACTACATAATTGTCGTCGTCACAGCAAACATGATAGGAAAATATTATTCTCGACGTAAATACCTAGAGGGACTATGAGTTATATCGCATTCAATGATACACGACATTAATGCTGCTAGAGTTTATCAACAGCGAGCGACGGTCTTCCAACGGTGACGTTGTTTTGACGGCTCGAGTCGAGCTCTCAAGCCAGGATCGCAAATACAAAACATCTCATTCGTGGACAGACTTCCTCCAAGTTTGTTTTTTGTAATCTCAGGGGGCAGTCGTCAAGTTGAAAATTGCAACGACCCTGTCAACTATTCGATCGATTTGGGAGTTGGGACGAAAAACGGAGCGGGGACAGATCAGGGCTATGTATAGGGGCACTCGTCGACAAGGGAAAAGTCTTGACTCGTCAGATATCGTCAGATATTTCCGTCAAAAATGAAGAAATCCCGTTTTTGGAGCCGCTACAGGTATTTTGGCTTACTACAAATGTGAGAGATTCCTCCTAGTGTAACAGGCAGGTTGAAAGTGTGTTGTGATGAGAATGTTCTCATGACTATGGCCCGGCTGATTAGTTTTTTTCCTCGGAAAAAGCTCCCTTTTCTTCCGTAAACCATTTTTGAAGAGGGACTAGGTGGTTTGGGGTCGGGGAAAGTTAGTATGGGGGTCGGGATTGGTTGTATGGGGCCGAGGATAGTACCGGTTTTTGAAGCGCTAATGCCTTCCTAAAACAGGTGCCAAACATCGCCGTGGGATAAGTTTGTACCCGCTAGGTATACACTGTCTCTGAGTCTGAATTACGGTTGAAGGCTTTTTCGTACCAAATAAATGGCTGATCTTGAATCACTTTCATCTTTGTACTTTAAGTATCTAGCTCATAAAGCCCAAACCATCTGCCATTTCGCAGTGCAGCAGCTAGTTCATTTTGCAAAGACTTGGAGAAGAAATTCGCGAACGTCTGATAGACTGTGCAGTTCCCTGTTGGAGAATCATTTTCTGGTATTAATGCGATCGTACGTGACACACAGAGACTCGTGAGAATATCATTACAAGGGTTTAGCTTGCCAACGGTCGGGTTTCACTGATGAAACGATGCAGATTCCAGACCGAACGACATTTCTAGAATGTATGCATCCCACTTATCATGTGTAGAATTAGGATCACAATTAATCTTGAAATCATGTTTGTCATGTCAGGAACTCGTGCAGCCATTCTTAGTCCCCGACGCTGATCGTAAATACCCTGAACGTAACAGTAAAGCGAAAACATGCAGACTCAAGCAGCTTCAACGTAACACGATATAATTATTCGTAAGATGAATTTGCGTCTGGGTGATGTATATGAGTATCAGGTTTTGCCCTTAGCCGACTGTGTTACCTCCCGATTAAAGATGGAAAAATCACTCGGGTGGGATTATAACCAACGACCTCCTGCTTTCTAGTGCAGACGTCTTACCACTCGAACACCGAGCTTGCGGGATCGGTTGGCTGGTTTGAATCTGATGTAGCAGCGGGTACCACAATGAAAACTGTCATAAGATGAATGTTGCGTCGGGTTGATCTATATCAATATAAGGTTTTGCCCTCCGGCGACGTATAAACACTGTATACTCAGTGCGTTACCTCCCGAGTGAAAGTGGGGGGAAAATCACCCGGGTGGGTATAAATTCACGATATAAATAATTACAGGCCTATACAGGGTGAGTCAAAAAGAAAATGACCGCGGTTAATGATTTCCCCACTTAGAAAGCATTGAAATTTGACACACCAATGAAGCGTGTATTAAACAAGCATGTTCTTTCACTCATCTGAAGAAAAAAAAAGAGAATTACTAAAATTGATCCATGCTAGCAGAAGTTTTCATGTTTTAATAAAGAACCCATTTTTACAGCTGTCCATGGAATGCTAAATGCTTTGAAGTTATTGAGTTGAGTGCGAATCAAAGATTACACACAGGCATTCAAATACAAATGAATTTAATTTGAGTCAAGACTGAAACATTATGTTCAGTGTTAGATTTTGTGTTTTGTATCATGAGGAACACATCACGTCTTAGTGAAACGATATATGGTGGTTTTTTTGGTCAGTTTTCCTTTTCAATTTTCGTTCGTTAAATTTAAAGGGTATTCATTAGTTCTGTATCATGATCTGTTGTGCACAGCTAAATTTTGTGGTATTTCTATTAACAATTGAAATAACTTATGCAAATTAGTATGAAAATCACGTGAAATGTTCTCAAATACTAGTCAATAGAATTTGTTCATGCGCTATACATTTTATTAGCGAGCCACATATCATTTTAATAATTGTGTATAACTCAGTCGCTGTCTTTCTGACTCACCATGTATAACTGGGTCTTTTGTTTTCTTGTCTGAATAATATTGCCCTGAAGAAACGTAACTTCCTTCCGTTCATATCTCTCTACAAACTAAACCTTCAATATGCAGCGAATCTTGACAAACAATCTAACCAATTACTCTTCAGGGTTTTCAATCAATCTTGACGACCAGCAATCTGTTTGGAGAGGAAACTCTAAACCGTTTTTGATTTATAACATCCAATAGCGAATCGTTCTCTAAGATGAATTGACGGGGCCTCATAACATCGGCTCCAGAAGATTGATAATAAGAGAAAGATTAATGCAAAGCGCTGACTCTTCTCCATTCAACCAATAAACCATCCAAGACAGATCGAGGAGGGTAGAAATCTAGAATTAAAAAAAAACAACCGCGCGTGCTTGGCCTTTCTTTTTCAGCGTCGTCTCCCAAAACGCTAATGTTCCCACGTTTCCATCAATTAGCATCACGTCCGTCAAAGGCCACGGGAATAAAATTAATGTTGCTACATGTGGCGCGCCATGATTTAGCGTGCTCGGTCTCACCTGAGTATTCTCTTGACTGACATGGGCTTGGCCGGGTTGTACGGGATGCAGATTTTCTGGGTCCCCTGAACAAAGAGAGAGGAGGTTATTAAGATTGCAGTTTAATGTTCGTGATGTAGTCATGATACGGTGTGGAGATTGGGTCGTTATAGCGGGAAGAGCACACGTAAAAAATGAACCGCAGTAATAAGATGTCATGCAAAAGATGATATCACAATGTTGTGCTTTGAAGCTGATCTGAAGGTACGCAGCTGGTCGGAAGTCAGATATACATGACGAGATTTGACTTTTAAAACGAGGAGTCAGGTTGGCGCAGTGGTTACTTTCCTTGCCTTCCACCGCCAAGGCTCGGGTTCGATTCCTGTACGGACCACGTACATGTGGATTGACCCTACCTGATTCCGTGGGTTTCCCCAAGAATATCCTGCTGAGTTTTCCTCCCACCTCTAAAACTGTAATTTTTTCCCACTGTCTTCTCTCTACAGGTTTCTCAGGCTTGCGAGCTACAGTGCCTACGACACTTTTGAGGAATCATTGGTTTCACTACTATGTAATTCACTGAAATTCGCTGATCTTACTTATAACTCTACATTTAAAGGTAGATCCCGAAAAAAATATTGAAACTAAAACCAGAGTTGATGTTTGGGCACGATATTGATCCCATTGTTCATTTTTTTTTTTTTATAGTTTGTACTTAAACGTCTTAATGACTGATGTATCATCGAGTTTTTGCATCGATTGATTTGTTTTGTTACCTAAACATAGGGTTTTTTTTTCATTCTTCTTCTTTCAGCAGTAAAAACAGTTTTGTAATTTCTCGACAGTTATACCAAAATGTAAACAGATTGATTATCACCAAAATAGACATGACAGTGCTTGCAGGCACAGACCAAAAAAAGTCACATCAAATCGAGCGTGAAGAGCCACATCTGCCTCATTAACCACGTAATACGACGGAGCGAGAGTCCGGGTGCATTGTGGGATACCGTGACGTCATCCGTGACGTCATGACTTACCGTGGTCCGCCATAGGATCGATCGGTACTGGGGCACGTTGTGGTTATTGGCGTCTGTCAGAACGACGGACAGGAACACTACGCGCTTGTCGACGTCCAGACCCACGTAATTCTGATGTACTGTAGGAGAGAATAATATACACATTAAAGGCGTAAAGGATAATTCGCTTTTCATGCATTTTGTTCGTTTCCAATAATAACCCAACTCAAACTCCAAAGAAGAATGGTAAAAACCTAACCTGTTGAAGTTTCACCTCAGTAGATATTTCTCTTTACGTGAAAACAGTGGAAAACCATGCAAAGCATTTTGATCACGAAACATGATTTCGTCAATTAAACAGAACTGATCACCTTCATTTCTTGATTTCTTCTAAATGACAGCAAGCCAGACGGAATAGGGGTGCTGGTACCATCTTCCAAAATAGGGCCCCTTTTCACAACCGGCCTTCATGAAAACTACGCATTATGTGCCCATTTTCAGGGCGCATTGTATGGGTTTTGGGGCTTGGTTTTCATGTTCCTCATTCATATCAAAACTCTCTAGGCCTATACCATTTGGGAAATGATTACTGAAAACAAAACTATCCGAAATTGTTGGGACAATTTTGTTTTCATCGCGAGGGGCGTTTTTTATGCTCGAGGGGGCACATTCATATGCGCAAGAGGGGCACTGGAAAATGTAGCAACATAATGTAGACAGGTGTTACAGCTATACAAAAAAAATCATTTTGGATGGATCTTTATTTCGAAACCGTCTTCAATGGCAACTCTGTAACGATCAAATTAACTACAAAACCATAGTTGAAAGAAAGGCAAAATTGACAAAAAATCAATGAAGCAAAAGGTTTAAGCAGTGGTAAATGACATTGAATAAAAAATCTAGCCCATAATTTGGTTTAAAAAACTGCTTATTTGGCAAAATAAGTCATGCATCAGAGGAAAAGGAAAGTTATATTTTCAAAACGATAGTGTAGTCAATTATTCTCCTTTGTTTCTCAACCCACAGCTATATAATTCCCAAACCTCCGGCAAGGGTACAGTAATAAGAATCCTTACATTTTCAGGTACATCCGACATCTGGATGAATCAAAAACATGTTTTTAATATCGACAATGTCATACAGATGGCAGTATTTTGATAATCGCACTGACAGCGAGGCACTGAACCCTTATACAATGAACGAGTATTGTACAGGCTCCGAGCGTGCCAATTAATTTCTTATATTCAACTGGACAGGAGCGCCTTAGCGCTTCACCGACCATGCGAGTAACGCGAATGGGTAATGCTTGAAAATAATCAGACTTTTCCCCAGCCACTACAGTGTCTTATTGAGGCGACGTTATGAAGGTTTTTTTGGCGACAACGGATCGGTCGAAATGTCACAGACATGAATAATTTGGAGTTTAGGGCAATTTGGGGGAACATAGAATAGGCAAACGGGTTTAGGTTGTTTAAAACTCTGAAATAAATAATGTACACACTTCTCTACTGACTAATAATTTACTGAACTGACTGGTGATTTTGTAGCAACGGAGATCACACGCCGATAGTTTTGTCTTTGGATGAGATTCCCATTCTAGATTTTACAGGAAATGTTTCACAATACTCTTCATTTGTCTGGTACCCTGTCTCTCTTTGTCTGTATTGTATATTGTATTATTGTTGAATATAGTAACCCTCTCATAAATGCAGCATTCGCATTGTGCATGTTGATATCACTCGGTTTTCAAAAATTTGTGTTATATGTATATTCCTTGTTAGGTCAAATTACATGTATGGAGTACCGAAGTGAATACGTCACACGCACAAAATGTGTGTGAAAGACAGTGGCGCGTGATTCAGCCCGTGAACCAACACGCAAGCGTACTTCATTCGTTTGCACTCATTTTGCACTACACTTTCTGGTTCTAACTGACGTCACACTTCGGTACTCCATAGGGGCCATGTTTACAAGCTATATGCTTCTTATGGGCGCCCCACTCTACATTTTTCACTCCGCTGTTAAACGTGTACCTATTGTAACACTTTGACTTATCTATTTGTGAACACTGTGAAAATAAAAATGGACCGGACTGAACTCAACTGAACCAGAAATCTGATTTTGACCTTTTTCCGATCGCACCCTAAAGACCCTATACTTCCCAGTCAATTTTGGCTATTTTCTAGTGTTTCAAATTTTGAAAAATCTATGGGCATCTAACGGCAATTTTGATGTAGCAAATAAGCAGAAAGTAGTATATTGGTAAGCGAAAGTGCCCACTGTTATATAGTCTGAACCCAAACATGCTGATGCTTAGCAGGACAACTGCCCGGCAAGTATTAAGCAAATTCAGAGACCTTGTTACAAGTTATAAACATCACACGGAACTTTGGCCCGTAAGCTATTTTTTGTGTTAATGAAAACGTTTTTAATATCTGTCTTCTAAAACCTCGCCTGAATGAAGAAAAAAATACCCTGTACCTGAAGTAATATATCACAATTTGTTTTCAATAGTTGACGTTTATTCTAAGAGCTGATTTCATTTGTTTATCATAATTTGATATTTAAATAGAGACAAGGAGTTAAATATACTCCGAAGCCCTTCAAAGTAATTTCCCTTGAAGCACCATGGGAACGATCAACAACCCTCATGCACTTTTTCTTTCTAGATTTCCACACGAGGTAATAATTGAGTATACCTGTCAACAATGTTGTGAATGACGTCAATAATTTCAACAACAAATATGCAAATTAGACAGTGAAATATTGTTGACACTCGATTCCGCTTTCAACACCTTTTCCGTCTACGTAAAACACATTTAGTTTGCGCAAAACAAATTTAAAAAATAACAAAACCGTTTGTCCGGCACTTCACCTTTTGACATTTTGACGATCACCCTAGTAAAAAAAATGACTGCAGGGTCAGTACACTATTGACCAAATCAATTAAATTTAATTACCCGAATGGCAATTTGAAGTGTTTGCCAATTTCCCTCGTTTCAGACTTTTAAAAAAAACCCAAGGCAGCTGGCATTGCAATGATCCGCTGAGAGTAGGGATGGTTTCTTTAAACACCAACCAGATTTCAGAGGTAATTATTAATTTATTCGAAGAGTGAGGTTCAGAGCAGTACGAAATGTTAAAGTTCAATGTAATTCATTCTCGGAGTGGTTATCCATCTTGTGGCACTGCAAACGTTGCGAAGTCATGTACTACTCTCTGTGTCCTTGGGCAAGAGAGTTTACCACAATAGACGTGTCCGTGTCCTGCATTTTAAAACAATCTAAGCCTCGATTTTGCTTTGTGTCATAGGGACCTGATGTGAATACATTCTCTACGAACTTGAACTATTTTAAGCACCGCTTCAACGGAAACAACAGTTCGCTTCGATTGAGAAGAAAAGAGACAAATCAAAATGTAATCCCTTAGAGATATCGTCAGAGATTCCAGCGTTATGTCATGTCCGCGCGTGACAGAACTTTTAAGAGCTCAGTGAATAAATCTGAAAACATATTTTTCAAATCTTGTACATCCACCATCTAGTAATGGTCAAGGAGATTACAGACTAGGAGTTTTGGATCATTTCTCTGAATCATTAATGAGATATCATGGTTAATTTGGCTCTGTCGCGGACTTTAAGCTCCTTTCATGAAGCTGGAATTGCCCAATAGCAGAAGGAGCAGTCGAAAATATCCAAACACATCGATACATCCTGTGTATCCTCTTAGAAACCTCAAAACCGTACTTTTATTTTGCCCACATTCTTCGTCCCGTCAACTCAACCGACGCGACATGCCCGCGGGCATGTAACACGCGATCGTGCATTAAAACAACACTTATGTGAGTGAAATTGCAGGGAGAATACTTTAATTCCACGCTTATAGGCCTGAGGGCTGATCCCTTGAAGATCTCTTACTTGCGGGATTAAAAAAAAGAGAATCTGGCGAGAAGATTGTTTTGAATGACAGCCAGGATAAATGAAAAATTCATGGTGCACTTACTCTTGCCGAGGAAGTATTTGAAATACCAGCGCGTCTCATATTCAGGGTTCTCCAGGTGGATGTCGGTGCCGGTGGCCAGATTGGACATCTATTATTAAGAGACAAAAAAGAATCGATTAATTTGATTTTAAGTTAATCGACTCCCTTTAGAACCATCTTTATGATTTAAAGGCTGAAAAGTGTCAGTTCAAAAACATGCCTTTGCTATAAATAGACCTATTGCGTTAAGGCGGGGTTAGAGGCCAATGTATTAGATCCCTTGGATGGGCATTGGTAATTCTTTTGTGAATAATAACAAAGAACAACCTCCGAGAGAGCTCAACGCATAATGTCTATACGTCTCGTCTCATCACATCAGGTGGAATTTATGAATGGGTCGCCGGGGGGTGTTGAGACTCATGAATTATGCAACAAAAACAATAGCAACGTAAAATAGAGTTAATAGAAATGAAGTCGGACTGACTGTAATTATGATTAGTTAATGTTGGCATCGTATTTTTCATTTCAAAACCTTGCAGTTTAAATGTCCTGGATCCAACTGCCTTATTTAAGTAAGACAAACGTAAGTAAAATTCATTGTCACCAAATCGTACTCTTGGCTTATGGTAAGAATATAATTTGTTTCGGGAATAAAATGTGCTTGGCCGGTTTTGAAACACTATGTTTACGACCGTTTTGGAGTCTGGACGGCAATAATTTTCCGAGCCAAAGGCGAGGGTCATATCAGCGTCCAGACTCCAAACCGTTCTTAATCATAGTGTTTACTACCGGCCAGGCACACATTTATTCCCATTCATACCTTTTTGTTCAAATAAAGATGAAGTTTAGTTCATTTTTCTCCAACACCTCTATGGCTATGTCAGGGTACGTGCCTCTCGTTTGTAGCGTGCGCGATGTTCCGCAGAACGCAGCTGTGCTGGTGTAGTGCAAATGTAGGACTATGAAATACGGACTCATTGGTGTACTTCGCATGCCTTACCGAGGATTTTGAACGTTTCAACCAATAATAGGGTAAAGGGACCGGATTTCATAGAAGTCCAAATTTCATGTGACACTGGAAAAGTGTTTAAGACCAGCCAACCGGTGTTTTATCAACCGTTTAAGACCGGCCACGTGACAGGCTCTCGACCAATAGGAATGGTAAAACTGTCTTAGGTATTTATGAATGGTGCGTAAAGATTAGGTATACCGGTAGTAAAAAAAACGCCTGTATCAAACTGACATGACGTGCGACAAACTCAAGTCCCATTTTGTAAATTATAACACCACTTACAACATAAATAATACAAATTTATTACATAGCAACAACGAACAAGAACAGTTACCCTTTTCACCTGATATTAATAATGCAGTGCCTTAAATGTAATACCTTGTTGACACTTTCCCTTTTAAATATTTACGCGAGTCGCGAGAATGCAACTTTCGCACGGCTTGTCAGCACAGCTGTCTCTGGAGTAAATTCAGTAGGTGATTCGTTTTTTATTATTCATTTCTCTAGACGCCAGTTCAGCTGCTATTGTTAATAACGCTATTGCTTCATTGTAAATAAAGTTGGGGTTATTCATCAATATTTAAACAAAGTTAACTATTCTCTTTCGATAGTGCCGGGCAGCCGTCCGTATGCTTTTCCCGCGTTGGAAGAGGTGAACGAGCATTATTGTCGACAGCTCTGTTTTTGGCGAGTCACTTTCGGTTTGTCATGTTAAAGATTGATCCAAAATAGAATTGAGTCAACTTTCATTTGAGGGGAAAGAGGTGCCAAAAACCTTGATAAAATGGCTATTTGTCTTTAGAAATATTAAGAAATTTAAGAGAGACATCGATGCTTTCCCATGCATAAAATGTGGCATGTGTAGTAAACGACTAATTGTCCAGGTTTAAAAAAAAAAAAATCGAAGGATATATTTGGAACGTGTTCCTATAGAGTTCTCAAAACAGTCTTTTTGTTTTGTCTTTAAAGGTAACTCTAACATTAGAATAAAATAGGATTTGAAACTGATTGATAGTTAGGGTTAATTTTAATTTGTTTTAAAAAAATATTGCAAAATTGTTAAGTTCAATATGTGGCTGCAGCACTGTAATAACGACACCGCCGTCGAAGCTTCATTTACATACGATGAATATCATAATAATTACTGTAACCTCATTTTTGGGGAAACGTTTACGAGTCTAGAGTTTCTTTAGGAAAAACACCATTTTTCCCCGGCATTGCCATCAAAATCAAATTCCAACAGCGCCACCAGCGACCACAGTGCGGCCAATTGTGAAAAATCAGAGCAAATCTTCGATAATTACCAATTAACAAAAAGAAACAAACGATTAGTTGTAACATTCAGTTCCTTTAAGGTGTGGAAAATAAACTTAACCGTCTTCTTTTTTTCTCATTTCTAGTTGCCAATGATCTTTAAAGCCCCTTTTCCGCCTTCACATGTCTCAAGAAGGCTTGATTCGTTTTACAGCTTTGATTGGTTTAATGTGTAAAATCCGTCGCACAGGTCCAGTTATACACAGTGCGTATCGCTGAATGCATAATGTCAGATCGAATGGTTAGCTAATCGAGTCTCATGCGGTGTGGAATCGCATTGAAAGCACTCAATCTTCGCTCAAAGTACATTCGCCTTATCATACAACCAAGAAAACGAACGCGTTGAATAGCTTCATTGTACTCCAGGGAGAGAGTGCGCTGGATTTACACTATCTATTTTTCATGTTGAGCGTTGACAATTTTATAATGGCTGGATCTTAAAAGGCTGACCATTCTCAGCTGTCTGACATGGAGGAAGAAATTGACACTTCAGTTTGACCTAAATTTGAGAGAATTGGACCGTGAAAGCGTGCGCTGGACTTTCATTTATATGTTTGCCATGTTGAGCATTAAAGATTCTAATTGGCAAGTTCTTATATCATGAACCTTCACTTGGAAAGAGTTGTCACTTTAAACCGACTGAAGTTTAAGGAGCATGCAGTACCCTGAAAGAGGGGATTGACATGCACTTCCTTTTTTGTCATGTTGAGCATTGAAGATTCTAATTGGCAAGTTCTTATATCCTGAACCTTTACAGCCTCTTCATTTGGAGAGAGTTGTCACTTTAAGCCGACCTAAGTTTAAGGAGCAGTGTACCCTGAAATAGGGGGATCGATATACACTTCGTTTTATGTCATGTTGAGCGTTGAAGATTTAAATTGGCCACTTCTTAAAGGCTGAACATTTTTTAGCCTCTTGTTGTGGAGAAAATTGTCATCGACCTAGTGTGCCCTGAGACTATGGTACTTGAAATACAGTTTTATATCTCTGTCATGTTGTGCGAAGAAGATTGTAATTGGCCAGTTCTTAAAGGCTGGACATTTTCAGCCTCTTGCTGTGAAGAAAATTGTCACTTTCATGCGACCTAATCCTTGAAAGAAAGTGGGTGCTTGAAATACATCTTGCCTCCTTGTCATGTTGTGCAAAGAAGACTCTAAATGGCTGAACATGTTCTGCCTCTTGTCATGTAAGAAAATTGTCACATTCATGCGACCTAATCTTGAGAAGAGCGTACTCCGAAAGTGGGTGCTTGAAATACATTTCCCTCTCTTTCATGTTGTGCGAAGAAGATTCTAAAAGGCTGAATTTGTGCGAAGAAGATTCTAAAGGGTGAACCATTCAGCCTCTTGACATGGAGAAAATTGACACGTTCGAGCGACCTAGTTAAGGGAGCAGTGGACCATCATCAGTTGCACGGCAACTGGAGCGTATTACCTCCAGTCTAATTCACGAGTCATGTCTTCGCGCACGCCTGGAACAACATAGTCACCACATGACTAGAAAAATACTGGAAAGCAACCCGCTACTGAACAACTCACACAACTTTTTTTTCAGCTTTCGACTAGATTCGTATTCTCCATGCAGACTTTTCAGTCAACAATTTCAAGACAAGGAATTATAAAATACTTTGAATATTTTTCTTTCCACCCTGCTAACTCTTATAAGGGTCAACGCGGAGTAAAGTATGACTGTTTCTCATGTCAAAATCTTACAAGCTGTACAAGCTTTTTTGTCAATCTGTGGTTGTCTATGACATTTTTTTTTACTGACTCCAAAATATATTACTAGGGGAAAGGTCAATATTTTACAAGGTAGGCCTATAGAGGACCACATAGGATAATTTGTATGGAGGTAATAACATATTTCGAACGGTAATAAGTTGAAATGAGCAACCTGCTTATAAAATATACATGATTAATATCATGGCACGTGCCTTCGACAGTAACATTGTCTCAATCGCTCCAGAATCTACAAAATACTGCAACACTCAAATTTCCGGTTTTGGAGTTGTTTGTTTTGCTGTTTTTATAGGCACTGCGTATCCACTCAGGCGTTATTAGACAAACACCACTTGTCTTGAGGGGTCACCGTTTATTTTTAGGCACATTGCTTTTTTTTAAACCGTTGTAAGGACGAGCGTCACAAGCATGAGTCCAAGACGGCTGGTATCGATTGATTCAAACCTCGTTACCAGTGAATTTCTAAAGGCAATAGTGTCCACAATTTGCTACACGTTGTAAATGTAGTTAACTTAAATTGCATTTCCGATGATTGGAAGATTTCTTCAGTACTTTGTTAAACCGCCACACTGGCAATGCCTTGCACTTGCTCGCAATTCCAAATTTTGACAGCTCTGTGTATAGATTCGTTTGTCTTGAAGTTTGAAAACAAAACATTTACAGGACTTCTTGAAAACATCTGTTTCAATATTGTTCCTTTAAGAAAATTGGCTCGATACCAAAGGCACACAATGTCGTTAAAAGAGGAAGGCTGTGGAATGTCCGTGGAGAATGGAAAGTTAATAAATGACTGTGAAACTGCGGGCACAATGCGTGGGTTAAAACAGCCAGACTGTAAAATTGGCCCGTCCAGGGCAGCCGAAAATACTCCAGGGCAGCTAAAAATGCTCCAGGTAGATGTCGGTATAGGCCAAATGCGGCAAGATCAAAGGAAAACAATCTTGCCAGCCGAAAACATTTTAATATTTCATATGAAATTGTGTCTGGCCATCCGACCATTTGCAATTTAGAGACTATGAAAAACAAGTCTAGCGAATCAAATACAAGACAAATTACATTTTCAGGTTGATTAGTTTAAAAAGGGCAAATGTGTTTGGCACCGAGAAAAATATCTCCAAAAGAGGGCCTTACTTGACATTTATTTTGCTATAACAATCAACGTAATATGTAGATATCTTGCACCTTAATCTAAATGATATTAACAGCTTCATATACAATATTGGGTGGAAACGTCAGTTGTTCCTGTTGACTTCCTTTGCGCGAGTTTTTATTTGGGGGGGGGGTTAGAAAAAAAATGGTATATTACTCGAAAGCAACTCTGAAAATGTGTGACTAATTATCTTGTTAGGCTTTAATAATCACACAATGTTTATTGCACTGCTAGATGCTGGAGATTAATAACTGCTTATACTTCTTTAAAGATAATCGCCTTGCAAACTAGGTAAGCGAGTCTGTTACCTTCCAAGCACTGAATAATGCTGGTACCCATTTAACCCTGGTTGAGAGGAGTAATATTGAGGTAAAGCTAAGGGCACAACACGCATGACCATGGTGGGGCTTGAACCCACAATCCCACGATCAAGGGGCCTGTGCTCTACCGCTAGGACCACACGTGCCCACTACAAACCAGGACAACACCTTTTTTGCTCTGTTTCTAATACCTAACTTAGAAAAATAAGGAAGGCGTAAAAAACACTTACTCAAAAACAGCCTCATATTTGTTTGGTTGAACATTATACAGCATTTCTACGTAAAAGCGTGCCTTGCATATTCAGTGTGGACAAGTATCAAATTTCCAAATGCCTAGTACAAAAGCTGACGAGCAACCTCATCGCAAAAATCAAACATATTCACACACAAAAATACACTGAAGGCTTAAAAACGACACGAGGGAAATACTCTCGAGTGACATACGAAACAAAATCCCAATTATGATGAATACCAAACACGCCGGTGCTTTTACCACGTGCGACATGAATCGTGGCCCGTGTCTTAACGCCCGAAACCCTGGGGAGCTGACTCGACCGATCCACGCTGTCCATTTGGGACCCGTACTAAGCAGCCTGGGGTTATTTTCCACACCGAAGATTGTTTGAAAGAGATATATTCCCGCCGGGAGTCCAAGCCATTAAACAAATTGCCCATTTTCACATCAAAAAAGTGCATTAAACTCGACTATTGTAACAGTTTACTTTGTCAAAACGTGCCTCCAGTTAATAACAGCGAGAGAGAAAGAGAGAGAGAGAGATCGTGCAATAGTTAAGGTGAGACGTACTGTTAAGCGAACTACAAGTCATTAAATATTCAACTTAATCATTTCCTGGTCTTGTTACCTGATCAAACGTTAATTGGGATATGAAGGACATGACCGTGATCGAAGCAGCACCTGACTACTAGGGCGTCGTCCTGGCAACATGCTTACGAGGCACATTAGTGCGAAGGCACGTGAAATCAACGGAACATTTCTTTAATGTGCAGCACTGACATTCTGAAGTCGCTGAACCAAAATGTATTCAGAGTAATCATGTTCACACAATTTGTCTTCAGACGGACGAACCTTAGCCTATGTAGTGAGAAAGTCCATTGAATGCAGTAGTCAAGCTTTACTGTAGCCGACAAAATGTGCTGAACTCAAAACGTCGGAATAAATGTAGTTTCCGGAACGCCAGTCTGTTAGAGGTTTCCTTTT
>NW_022144768.1:0-21625 GCF_000002235.5 Strongylocentrotus purpuratus | reverse complement strand
AAAAACGTGTTTCTCCTTCCAAAATAACTTTAGTTCTTTCCCTTAACCTTAAATATCTTTTGTTCAAGATGTGATTCTGGAGTTCGTGACGGCTCGACGAGCAATTGCGACGAGCGCCTCAATATTTTGGGTCAAGAGCGCCCTCATGGTTATGTTTGCGTTAGTCATCTTCATTAATAGCAAATTAATTGGCATGTTGATAACTATCATACTTGTTTTATTTTGAATTCAGAATATCCATCAAGATGACTTTTTTTTATAGACAAGCCGGAAGATTCTTCAAGACATAGGCCTACATGATAAACCCATCCAAGAAAAAGAGAGTTGTCTTAAACTGTCAAAATGAGCTTTTGGACTAGAAACATGGTTTTCAATTGCCCCTGCTTTAAGTAGACATTCGACAACAACAAAAAATCGCAGGCGGGGAGAAGAAGCTTAGCGGGAAAATTGTAGGCGGCATCCAACAATCAAGTCGGCGCGGATAGAGAGAAAAAAGAGGACGGGGCGACCGGCATGTCGGAGGGAGAGAGAGAGAGAGCTAGCCGAGTCAAAGCGAGCGCAGCGCGGCGTAAATTTTTCCACTTTGGACGGTCGGCAGGGGAAAGTTGGTAATCCGGGCGGCCTCCCGGACAGAAATGGCGGCACACGTTTGTCGCTGCGAAAGCAGGTTATGGAATATTGGTATTGAGGGTGATATATCGTTCTGATGAGGTGAAACCCTGAAGGGCCACTCTTGTATTAATAATGTGGTGTGACAAAAAGAAAATATGATCATTTGTTTTCCGATTGGCGTGGGATAACATCGGGAATTTTACCACGGCATTTTCGCACCGATTCTTTTTCTTTCGTTTTTCATTTATGATTTGTATTGTTAAGTCTACTTTGCAAATATGATAACAGTTTAGAGGACACTACACAAAGTTAATTGTTAATATTAAAAAAAAAATCCAATTTCTGGCAAACATGTTTTTTTCTTTAATATCTTAAATTGATCAATAAAAATATGTTTGTAAGGACTAAAATATTCAAGTATGCATGTATTTGACAAAACATTGTAAAACTAGTCACGTTCTGTCTGACGCTTGTAGTATTCTATAATCTATAGCTTCATGATACTAGCCCAGGAAAGTCACAAGACTATACTGAGAAAAAAAAATAATTGGCCGTTATTTTATAACTGACCTTCTAACGGGAACACAGGTTTTTCTCTTGTTGACACTTCATTAAGTCTGTTTTCGGATAGGTTCACTTGTTCACATACCAGGCAAGGGAAACCTTTACCATCGTCAGAAGTCAGCATGTTCATATCTTAAATTCGCTATACTGCATTATTTAGCCGTGAAGAATAGTGTTGTGCTTAATATTTACAATGCATGATGCTTAATGTAATGAGATGCACCACTCTTGTGAAGACGACATTGCATGCCGACTCGACTTGTCAATATAGAATTATTCGAGGTGGATGTGTGTAGAATTTGTACGTTGAAGCAAGTTCAATATCAGGGTTGCTCAGCAACGCGCAACCTCATTCCCGATGCAGGGGCATTTCCACAATTATTACTACCAATAACTGCATTCACTGCTTTTGAAATTAAAGATAAAATAGACACAGGGAAGGAGGTTGGGACACGCCTTCTTCAAATGACCTCTGCCAGCTCTGCACTTAATTTAGACATAAATTCTGCACATTAAATGTTAATATTTATGCAAAAGGTTCAAAAATATTATGCGTTTTCAGGTTTAAAATGGACACGTAGACGCCGCTCCAGGAGACTTTAAAAATATGCCTTCAATAACAGGACTCTTTGACAGAACTGCGCATGCCTCAGGGTATGGACTAGTGAGAACTCGCAAAAAAAGAACGTGTTTCATGAGAGTCAACATTTCATACGACGCCGAGGGGCGCCCTCTCCCATCCAACCATTTTATCTGCCGCCATTGGACGATCCATAGACTGGCCCAGTCACCAGAGAGTTGAAGTTGACGGTAAGGAAGACCGTGCTGTGGTCCCTCAGCGTACGGATGTAGTTCAGCGATGCCTTCTGATCCTGCTCCGTGATGTTGAGATCGGAGTAGATACGGGCCAGACCGAGGCTGTGGGAATTCTCCACCTTGGCGCGCGAATCCGCCTGGGCCCGGGAGCCAATCAGGGCCGCCTGCGCTGTTGCATTCTGGAAAATTTCCTCAGCAGCGTTTTCGATGTTTGTGACCTGCAGCAATACAAATGCAGAGGTTGGACGAAATAGTTTGAGTTATTGTGCCAATTGTTGGTTTACAAAAATATCTGCAGTGTTGTAATAAGCAGGGATGTAGTCTAAACAATTACAAGTCCCTGTAGGTCAATCGCAAGTCCTCCACTCCCAATTCAAGTGACAAATTGAAGCTATTCAAATGAGCTTTGACAAAGGTATCCTTTGTTATTGTTCATCACTTTACTTACGACTGGACTTGTCACTGAGCTGATTTACTGTGACTGGGCTTATGAAGGACTCGACTACATCCCCGATGGTAAAGTAAATCAAAAGTCCAAAACACAAGTCAATCACGAGTCAACAATCATTGTGTAAAGTTGCTGTGTTGGCTTTTCTATAACGGGCATGTCTCAAACAACATAATGAGTTTTTAAAAAAGTACTAATTTTCATATGCAGCACAAGACAAGTCCTACTTTTTCACAACCTGAAACAACATCATATCCTATGCAATTTGAATGATGCTGCTTTCTATCTTTCAACCTACTATCTCTTCCGTAGTCTTCCTCACGAGCTGTTCCGCTGTCTATAAATCTCCCGCTCCCCATCCTCCAGCTGTGTCAGCGTCTGGAGGTTACGACCAAGCACCTCTTCGGGATTTTCACGTAGCCGAGTTGGAAGTAGCGCACGTCGGCGTACAGGCCCTTGTCTTCGTCAGTGCAGTCCTCGGGTTGCTTACAGCCTGGCTCGCATCCTAAGGTAAGACGAATAATTTTATATAATTAATGAAATTTTACTAAACTCGGGTTGGCAGATTTAATCGGAAAAGTTGCTGAGTTAATATGCCGCTGTACTAATGACGTCACACTTTGTTTACGCGTGTGCTTTCTTAGGGTGCTCAGTGGACCGTGGGCCCCACTGGCTCCATAGGCCAGTGCACATGTAAACTAAGTGTGACGTCATTAGTACAGAGGCTTATGATCGGAGTATGAAACAGCTGAGAAGCTAGTCAGTAATGTAACTATGGGGAGGGGCAATGGCGCCACGCTCCTACCCGCTCTAGGCTCGAGACCCCCACCCCAAGTGCGACCAATTTCAAATTTTGGGGAAGGCAAAAATGAAACTTTTATTGCAAATCAAATAAATGAGCGTCCCCTCCACCGAACATAAAGCCCCAAATTGCCCAACCCACCTCCACCGGCAAATTGGGCCCAAGATACGCTACAGGAACAGGTTGCAAGTAACCTTGCATACTAGTTTGGCTAGGATAATTTAAAAAAAAAATAGCTAAATTTTGTTAAGGAGTTCCATGAAATATTGACCCGAACTGTTGATCTTTGGTAAATTTTGTTCCACCTCTAAATCCATGTTACAATGTGCATTTAAGTACTGAGATAGCTCCCAGCCCAAACTTGTTGTGTAGGAAAGCGGAATGTACACAAAATACCCAAAATGCACCTACCTTCCGGTAGGTCTTGACAGAATGGCTTACAGCACGTTCCTCCCAGCCGCCTCCTGATGGCAGCGAACAGCGTCTCTTCGATCAGGGCCCGATCGGAGCCGAAGTCCCGCGGCGAGAAGGCCGATGTGGCCCCCTTGAGCGCGTCCACGGCGCTGTTGCGGAGCGTGTCCTCGTACTGTAGATCGTAGGTGTCGTGGAGCAACTTCAAGTCCTCGGACGCAGGAAGTACTGGAAGGTGCAGTCAAGACTGACCTGGAAGACAGAGGAGGGGTGCAAAGATTGTTGTCCAATTCTTGAATGGTAACTGCTTTAAGGGTCCATGAAGTGATTTTTTTTCTCAGAAACATGTTTAGTGCAATATTCAAAATGTCTTTTATGCATGGACAATGTTAGACATCTTTTTTTGTTAAATTTTATTGCAAAGTGAACTTCTTTAAACATTAAAAATTGTCCATGCTTTTTTTTTTTCGGACAACCGAGGGTGCTTTTGCTGCGATGTCATTTCGGAAGACACTGTTCGGTTTAGGGGTTTTCTGTTCAAATGTGAACCGACATTGCTTATTGAAATAATTGTGTGAAAAATTTGCTCATTGGCTTACTGCCCTGTACTGACAGAACAATGAATCACCAAAGAAATGTAAAGTTAGAGAAATAGCTCAAATTCTGGCAACTTTTGGTGCTGAAATAGCTGTAACATTGAGGTTTCTGCCTAAAATGACATCACAGTTTTGCTTATGAATATGGAATTTCGCATTAGCATAAAACCAAAAAGGCACAACATACTCTTCGAAATGACAAAACGAAAAATGAAAAGCGGGTTAAATGGGATACAAAGGTGCATTTCCAAGGATTGCATTATAAAACATTACAATTCATTGGCCCTTATAGTTTGTTTGTTTGTCGTTCGTTCAGTCAGTCGATTGGTCAGTTGCTTGTAAATTCAGGAACATGGTCGGTGGTTTGCTTGTTTACTATTGGTCAATCAGTCGCTTGGAGCATGAGCAACAGTCAGCGGTTGTCAGTCAGTTAGTGAGTCAGTCTGTCAGTTGGTCGGTCGGGAGTGGGTTGGTCGGTCCATCAGTAAGTGGTCAGTGAATCAATTGGCCTGTCAGCTGTCAGTGGGTTGGTTGGTCGGTCGGTTGATTGGTCACGGATCGGTTTGTCGCTCATCGGTCGGTCAGCGATAATTGGGTCCGTCACTTGGTTTTGAGGCCAGCATCTTCTTCTTTCTATTACGGTGTAGCGTGAATATCCGACTCCATGAAATATGGACTCATTGGTAGTATCGCGCATGCGTAAGTACGATAGTATGCTATTTTAGAAACATAATGGGAGAGTGACCTGTCACTATGGCACGTGCGAGGGATTACCAATAATAGGAAAAAGGAGTCCCATTTTCATAGGAGTCGGATTTTCATATGACAACGGTACAACATTCAAATAATTTTAAAATGATGAAAAAAATAATTAAATCCTTCCCACCTCAAGTCGATCTCTGGTGAAGACTCCAATCGATTCCAAGCTCACCATGTGGGCGTCGGCTTTGAACACCTTGAATTCGGCATCGAGACCAATGTAGTGATGCCCGGCCTGGTAAACAATGCTGGTATCGACGGTACCGCTAGTTTTACGCCTCACAAATCCCATCTGCCCAATTTACCGAGACGAAGAATTTCGATTAATCGAGTCCGAAAAGGTCGCATATGTTCAGTGTCGAAATCGATACTGTATACGTCTTGAAATACTGGCCTATGTTTAAAACAGACTCAAAGGTGTGTGTTCTCAAAGGACCGCAGCATTTCTCCTTTTCTGAGGTGTTTTTATAACTCAAGGAATAACCCCACTCCAATCGCTGAAACAGAATGTTAAAACTTGTCTTAATACTATCGTTGCCAGGAAAAGTCGTGCATTTCTCCGGACACGTATAAGACCCATTGACGATATTAAGCTGAATCAAAAAGTTATAAAGTGAAAGACTTACACATTCCACTAATTGATTGCATATTGGTGGCTTGATTAGCTGGAGTCTTTGCCAATGATGTCCAACTTTCACAGTGAGTTTCAATCACAGTGAGTTTAACCTTGTCACGCCTTAAACATCGTTACACAGTATCGTGATGGACGTGATCATGCCATTCACCGTGCAATGCTGTGACGCTTAGCGTGATCACGCACAGCACGTTAAACGTTCTACACGATCTCACGTTACCTCGTAATATTCCACACCTTGGAAGGATACGGCGACGAGGATTATGATGAGAAGGACCACGCCAATGGCGATTGTCACCACACAGCTCACAGCGCCACCTTGACCCATGACGCCACTACCAACGTTCCCTGTTTTCTGACAAGAACACTGCATTAAAATATTGACTAACACACTTATTGGCAAATTCACGGGTAGCAAAAGACCATTATCATGTTGCGGCCATCGTGATTTTTCCCCATTCAAATCAACGTAACCAAAGCGAGGCTAGAAGGGAAAAAAACTGGCTCATTTTCGCACAAACAAATTATAATTCAGTACTGTTTTTGGATACAGCGAACATGACTGATAATTATGGTGGCAGCATGAATAAGATCATTTTTTAAATGCAATTCCTAATTATAGTCAAAGACTAGGCTACTATGCGCATGCGTCAGTTGGTAACGGAATGGTTCTCGAACATAACCTCGCTTTTAAAAAAATCCATAGAGTCATGAATCAGGAATATAAATGTGTAATTTAAAGGGAAGATACAATATTTGCAAACATCAAAAATAAAATGGTCACATTTTCACGAAATACCTTACTGGATTGTTAGGGAATGACAGTCTAAAAGCATCCTGTAAAATCGTGGCTCCCGGTGTACTGACATTTTCAAGAAAAAAATGTATTTTTCCCAACGCTGATCGGCCGACCAGCGTTGGAAGAAAACTTTTTTTTTTAAATGCTCCTAATTTTTCATATTAAGTTATTCCGCTTTTTTTGGCAATTGATTACACACCTGTGGAAGGGGTACGCGCCCTGCTAGACTGATTCTCTATACCTTACACTTTCCCAAAGTCTATAAATGTTCTGCTCTGTTTCATCCAAAGTGGGTCAGGGAACCAGACTACAAGAACACGAATGGTTTTCTTGGTTTTCCAGCATCTACAAGCCCAAAACGTGAAACAAGTCAATTAACGAAATTTGCTACAACATACTAATCCTCGAAATCCATTCATTTTTGAAAATTGTAACAAAGGCAAATGTTGTACATTCCTTTTAAGATAGACACTTTCAAAGGAACATTCAATCACGTGATTTGTTCCAGGCGCATGCGTACTAAGGTAAATGACTTCAATAGGTTGCAGAAGAAAAATGCTTACGGGTATATGATGAAAAAATGAAAATGGAGGGCCTTTGTCAAAGGTCACATAATGGCTGAACGCTAAACTTGAAACTGAATGGACTTGAAACTTGTAATTGATTTTTGTGCCGTATGAGGAGGCGTGACTATAAGCGTTTGCTTGGACGCTTCACCGATATTCTGAAATATTTTGTCTTATTCGTTGTTCGGGATATCGACGTTATAGGGGCTCGGTTCAGACTCGGAACAGTTTCGCCTGTGCACGAATTCAATTCGCAATATTGAAACTGAAGCACACTTAGAAGAATAAAATAGTATCTTTATCGTTCTTACTTCGTGCATTGTCAAGCCATTATGCAAAATAGCGTATCCTCTCTTTCAAGTCAAACATGCAAATAACCAGTTGCAGGGGCGTAGCAAGGTCATTTATTGGGATGGGGGGTGTTAAAAATTTCTTGAAAAGGGCACTTGCACATCCGTGCTGAAATGTAGACGCGGCTTTTTTCTCCGGACACTTGGCCTCCGTAAAATCAAATAGTGGGGCGCCCCCATCGATACCAGCCCTCCCCCTCCCCTCGCTGGCTGCGCCTATGAATTGCCTACTCAAAACACTGCTACGTTATTATGTGGACTCTTAGTCATATTTCCGTGTTTCTGTAGACCATACAGTTTACAAATTGATTCAAACAGACATCGGAGTACTTGTTTGAACTTTTAAGAGGATGACTGAAGTTGATATCAAGCCACGAATGTATGATATAGATAAAAGTGACTTTTACAAATAGTATAAGCTCACAAGTTGATGATTGAAGTTGGTAGATACACTGGTTATCTCTACAGGAAAAGTTATGTCCACATTGTCTACTTGATGTCGAGACCGTAGTGCATATTCTTTTAGCTTGTCCTTTGTATAATGATCTTTGGAAAACTTTTTAGTGACGTTTGTAAATGGAGCCAGGTTGAATGGTTTAACAAAAATGACCAATTCATTTTCCTAATGTCGTCTGCCTTCCAATGTACAAGACATAAGGAGAGGCAAAGCATGATATAATTTAAAAGGATACTCTTTGTAAACCCACCTGCCAAATAATTTGAACTTTAATTTCACTGTTGCAACCCTTCCCCAGCTGGGTTTGGTTCCTATTTGTGGAATACAACACAACATAACTATAAAGCTGTAAACATTTGTACAATTAAAATAACAAAACAGACAAAACATAACGCTGTTACGAAACGATTAACGAGTAATGAAACTTCCTCCAAGTGATTTCAAACTAAAATGCCTAAAACACTCCATATCGTCACCGACACCACGAAGTAACACCCATCTACATACCAGTAAAAACTAGCAATCGGAGAAAACGGCAACTAAAGTTGAACGCTTCTAAAACAACACTTTGCGTCAAAACAACAGAGTATTTTCAGTTGGGTTTCTCGTTGTGGACACTTGATGAATTGAATTATTAAATCTGCTGTTTTTCACTCGTTTGTGTATTAAATAAACAAGAAATAAGAGAAAAAAGATGAGTGTTAGTTCGTGAAACCGAAAAAGCTGCGAAACTGTAAATTTTCGTTTTCACGAAGTAACACTCTTCAATGTATTTAACAAGAGGAAAGTGCAACTTCAGGTCAGCGCGCGCGCGCTCATACAACTTGTTACAAGAAGAGTGTTACTTCGTGAAAAACGTTTTTGCTCACTTATGAGCAGAGTGCGCGCCATGCATTGCAATGGAAAATGGAACTTGAGTGTTACTTCGTGAAAACGAAAATTGTCACTTTTGCGCAAAATTTGCCATGGATACTTAGCGTAATTATTAAAGTAAAGCTCTTGAAGCTTTGAAACTTCGTGCAATGGTAGGCTTTGATGAATAATGTTTAAAAAATCCAAAAAACTGAACATCGAAAAAAATATGCTTTAACACGGTAGAGTGTTACTTCGTGGTGTCGGTGACGATATACCTGAAGTACGCTATATATACCAGATGAATCCATTATTATTTTATAGAGCAAGATAAGAGAAACGCCAAACGCGAGCTGTGGAGCGTACAGTATATGGTGGAATGCCAGCCAAGTACAGGGTGGATAAAAAAAAAGGACACCCACTTTTGACAGCAATTTCACCTACTTAATGAACTTATTTTAAATATTTTTTCACATAGTAAAGTATAGGTCTTTAACAATGCATGGTGAAAAAAAAGCTTAGTAAAAGTCGCAAAAATAGTGATATTATGCTTATTTGAATACAAGTCACCAAATCAGTCTTGTCAACGGGTTATACTAATGATAATGTTCAAACATGCATCGGTGCATTTTGGTTGAGAGTACATGTATACCTCCTCCGCGGACAAACAGGTTTGGCACATGAAATATTCAAATTCGCATGCTCAACGACAAAATGTGCAAATGCAACTTTCGTCACCTTTGCTAAGGGCCAGTACTTTAATAGCTACTTATCGACAGTTAAAAATAATTTTAAAAAAGAGGTGAAAATTGCTGTCAAATGTGGCTGTCCTTTTTTTTTTAACCACGCTGTATATATAAGCCTAATCACACGTTTGGTTTACGGCCGTTATAAGAAAAATATCTGTAAAGAAACCAAAATTCATACCTTGCAAAATGTGAAAAAAAATCCCAGAAGCAGAACTTATCCTTCCACACAGCCGAATCCAGAATATGGTTTATGAGATAAAACAAATGGAAGTTTGTGACAATTAATGATAGAATTTCTTTTTACATCCGTGTGTTACGTGAGTGAACAAGCTTGGCAAACGGAAGCAGGAAACGGTATCCCATCCCGGACACTCAATAACCTGACCCGGGGTAAAGGCAAGTTATAAGCTGACAATGACCTGGATTGACAGAAGAAATAATAGCCGCTACTAGACTCAATCTAAAGCAATGATGTGCAATGTAGTTGGTATATACATGTATGATTTCATCGAAGAAGAGATGACTGTTACACCTGATTAATTCAAAAATAATTCGGTTTTTGATTTTCGACTTGTCAATTTCTATGTCACGTCCGCCGGTTGGAGAATCGTTGACATTGGTGGATTTGAGGGGGGGGGGGGGCGTAACGGGGGCCATCCCCCTCCCTCTTCAAAACCGATGGTTTATGTTAACTATGCATTATGTGCCCATTTTCAGAGCGTATTGTATGCGTTTTGGGGCTTGGTTTTTCATATTCCTCGTTTATATCAAAATCATCTATTGGGAAATGGTTACTTCTAAAAATAGTAAGATACTTTGAGCCCATCATTTGTTTTTATCTCGAGAGGCACTTTATTCTCGAGGGGTCACATTTATGGCCGCAAAAAGGGCAATTGGGAAAATCTGGGGGGGGGGGGCAAATTCCCCCAGCCCCCGGTTCCGCCGCCCCTGTGAACTATACTATATACTTAATCCCTTCCCCTTTTTGAGGAAAAAATACTCCAGCCCTATCCCCACCCCTCCTGAAATTTGGTTCTGGATCCGCCCTTGAGTCCCTTGGCAGCCTTGAACGAAAAAGGAGAAGAGTACAGTGCTTTTGTCTGACCGTGTACGTCCCGTTAATAATGTATAATCATAAAGTATATCAAAATACATGAAGCTTTGAAAATACATTTATTGCTTTACGTTGGAAAATCGTAGGCAAAACCAACGGGGGATCTTCCCAAGACGTTTCAACAGATTGAAGTACAGTATATTGTTGAGTACCCTAACGTGGCGCGGCCCCAACGTGGCGCACTTTGATTTTTCGCCTGTAGCGCCTAGCTAGAGCAAAGTTTTAACTGAAATTTCACAGAAAGTGAAATTTCATCAAGTTCTAAAGACTCCCGTTCATAAATCGCGAGTTTATTTACCCGTTACAAAGTTAGAAGAAAAAAATATTTTGGCGTGATTTTCCGATTCTATTTTCAAGTGCAAAGTGAACCCTTTGAAAATGCCCCGAAAAATAAGAAAATAATTTTCTGACATCCATCTGGCTGGGTGTGTATGTAGAGATAATAATGATTTATCAGAATTTATCAGTTTACAGAAATTCTTAAATGTTGATTTGGAATTTTTCGAGATTTATTCAAGTGCGCCACGTTAGGGAACACTCCGCCAATTTGTGCCCAATTCCGAACGCCCCGTTTTTGAATTTGTGGAAGTGCTGGGGATGACCTCGGCCCTGGTTCCATAGCAAATATTACGCCTAGCTAGAACTATACTATTGACGTCAAGTGCATTATTTTAACAACCACTAAATTCTCTGAAGGTCTGATGTGAGTGGCCACTCACTAACACGCAAAGCCTCCATACATAAACATCAGAGTATAATCGTGTCTGTTAATCAGGTATACAATTTCAATCTTCCATATCACAATATTGGGCGTATGTATAACTACATGTATTTTAATACAAGTTAACCTAAAGGGGCCGGGGCGGAATCCGCCTCCCCCTCGACTTTTTCAGCGATAGTTTTGAAGAAAAAAAACAAAAACAAAAACCACAATTTCGTGACCCGAGCTGTTATGACTTTTTAGCTTCGAGCCTTTTTGCGCATCTTTAGATACCAAAAATATTAAAAAAATTCCGTTCCCATATACGTAGTGTACACAAAGCGAATTACCATTCATGCATGTGAATATTTAATTAGCCATAATTCCAAAACCCTTTGACCTATAGTCATGAAATTTCTTGGTATGTTCATGATAAGTTGTTCTATGCATGTACCGAGTTTCATATTTGTTCGTCCGCTCGATGATTGAGATCTTGGGGGCGCCCCCTGGCTGAGAGATGGTCAAACTAGCCCGGTCCTTTTAGGGTTAAAGCTGTAGACCGTCTTTCACATAAACGTTACAATGAAAATTCGTTACGAGAAAAACCATGCACGGACACACAAAACTAATAATTATAACGTGTTTTATTCAGCCTGAGCGCCAACGGCGATGTACCACCGTATTTTCAAAACTTTTCTCAAAAGTTTGGCAGTAGGCTAAACTGTCATCTGTATCGTGGCATATCTTGGAGCAAAAACTATGTAGCAATAGTTATGGTATCACTAGACAGCTAATTAGTTTGTTCTTCAACAAAACAAGGTGTAAATATCTTGAGGGAAAAGTCAACGGCGGGGGTATTCCTCGTAATGCTGTGGCAGGTGAGTCTCACTGAAAAGCGTTGTTGGTATAGAGCGGTCGGGACGATACTTCGTACGCTGTGATTTCACGCAAGCGGTCAAGAACAAATCGAGGAATCTCCGCCGCATATGACCACAGAATGACTGCATCGACATACAGACCTCGTTGCTGATCTGTACATTGAGTTGGAAGTACACAGCCCTCAAGACAACCTGCGACAAAAAGGGAAACGTTTTATTCACAAACATGCACTGGAACTATAGGTTGTCCCGGCTATTTTAAACGACTTAAATTTCACACGCTTTTAACAAAACCATCATTAAAAGCATTCAACTATAAAAGCTTGGTCACCCTCTATAGTCACCGGTCGCGAATATTCGTCATTAAAGATCAAATTCGTCTAAGCTGCTGCCGAATGGCAGCATTCAGACATCGAATTCGTCTTACATACATCGGTTAGACGAATTTGATTTCTGATAACAAAGTTTGACGGTAGACAGACGAAATCGAATACCTCCTGGAAGAAAACGTGTGCTCGTTGTTTGAATTTGCTTGAACTGAATTTGAAATTGTCTGACAAAAGATGAAAGTAAACATTAGAAGTGCACTAAATCGATGTTGATTGACGCATTTGTTAATTAGAAATGGTGAATTCGAATGATAAACGTTTTTAAAATAGCTATGTCAGAAAAAGGGCGGGAATTATTTTACCTGGCGCGAACTGAATTATCGAACGCAATAGTCCGAAATTCCTATAGTAACCAAAACGACAGCCGTTTTTATGACCGATGTCTTCTTCGAACGTGAATAATATTCCAGAAAGCAGCGATATACAACACAATCTTTTGGGGTGAAATCGAAAATATCAAGGACAGTGTATAAAAGTTAGAGAATTCATCCATAAGATGGAATTTTGCATCGGGGTGATGTAAATCAAATAAGGTTGTGCCCTCGTTCGAGCCCACCCGAGTGATTTTTTTTCAACTTTCACTCGGGAGGTACCGGTAACACACTGAGTATTCAGATGTTTACACGTCGGTGATGGGCAAAACCTAATTGGACAAAGAGTTCATGTTTATGTTTCAGTTTGGGGAAAAAAGCGTGCGAAGGGGCTCCAAAAATGGCGGAAGAGGCTAACTTTTTAAAGCAAAATAGGAGTTGGGTGTACCTCTTCAGACCCCTTAGCCCCTCCTGCATTACAAAATCATCTGTCTAACCTTGCGGCAGCGTCTCGCACGACGGCTTACAACACGTCCCCTCAAGTCTTCTTCTGAGACCATCATACAGCGCACGTTTAATGTTGTCCTGATCATCAGCGGCGTACTCACGGACGCTGAACTCCGTCCCTACGCCCTTCAAACTCGTCAACGGCGCTCGACTCCAGCGTCAACTCATAGCCCGATCCGTAGATAGCGTAGAGCTGTTGGAAATTCTCTGGCTGATGTGGTACTGGAACGACACGTTGAGTACAACCTGCAGGGTATTTCATTAAAACAAATACATTATGTGCCCACACACTTAAAGGCATATATATATATAGGATCACTTTGCAAACACTAAAAAACGGACTTGCCAGAATTTTATGAAAATAGCCCACTTAATAAGTAGTTAGTGTGAAAGATCATGTGAAATTGTTGGGCCTGGTATGCTGTCATTCTCAACAGAAAGGAGGAATTTTGTATCAGTACTTAAACGATGGTTATGACATATTAATTATAAACAATCGCCTCGACCAAGGGGTTTATGGGTTCTATGCAAGAAAGATTCCGCGAGCCGCACTAAGATGAACAGCGTTCTTTTTCTTCGCGTTTTTCCAGCACCAATTTAGCCTATAGAGATTGCTGATTGCTTGAAAACATTTCCGTCATTTTGTGGGCATATTTCATGAAATTACGACAAATGCAAATGATCCTATGACCTCTAACGGTCATATTGACCAGATACTTTAAAATGACACTTTTTTCCGGGCCAAAACGGCATTTCAAGTTCTGGATCACTTTCCAGGTCGTTTTAGTGACCCGCCGGAAAAGTCATTGACTAGATGTAGGTCTGGTAAGAACCGGTTAACCGGATCGACGTTTCGGATAGCGTGCTCATTTCTTCAGGAATTACAGTTACCTCAATACTGCAAATACAAGTTCAACCCCCCCCCCCACCTTTTAATTTTCAAGCTTGTTTCTCACCTCCAACCTGTCACGAGTGAAGACTGGAAACGACAGCGTTACATTCTCAGTCTTGGATGGAGCAACAAATGTCGTCGGGGTTTGCTCAGTGGACAGGGCTTTTCGTGTGGTTACCCCAGGCTGGGGGGCTTGGTAGCTGTGCTTCCGCACGCTGTTCAAGATTTAAAAAAAAAACCAAGTCACTGATTTAAAACGTTGTTCGCAGGTCATTAAACGAAAATCAAGTCAATCATCGAACAGGTCGATTCGACTGAATTAAATTTTCAAGAAATTCTTTGTAAATATAATTTCAGGACTTATTGCTAGCTACCCATCCCTACATTCGAAGTCCCAAGGACAATGGGGATGGTGTTCTTAAACGGAAAATGGAGGGACGGGAACCAATCTAAAAAAAAACCAGACTTGAGCCAAGACTATTATACCTACCCTGTTTGCGTTTGTCACGGTCACAGCCACTACCGTGACAACTATGACAACTAGCACGATCAGGATAACTACTGCCACGATACACTTACTCTCGTTGACCTCCGTCGATAATATTGTGTACGCGTTCGCGTTTCCATGTCTGCTGTCTGTCCACTTCTCTCTTTACGGTTGTGCTATGGTGTATAAAGAATAACAAATAAATTAAAAGTAATCAACGGTAGTTACCGTGGCCAAACTAATTGGCCAAAAGAATCGAAGGTTTAGCTATGCTGTTTATAATTGGGTGTTGAAATTTACCTACTGCTTTAGGCCTAAATGACTAAGTATTTGCTTATGGGGTATTCTATGAAATGTACTGTATTTAAGGTGCATTTTGGTAAGCCCAATTCTGGTTCCACAGAGTTTTGAGGTACAACATGGTGGGTACTCACGTTTCAATGGTTTGTCTACTGTAACTGTGTTGTATATGAGCTGTTATTTTTAGACGACCCGGCACTACGTGTATTTTGGTGGTGCGACAATGGTTGAATACGGAAGTGTATGGGGGTGCGAACCTAACCTTCGATAATAGACTTGTATCGTGTGGTAACCTTTTTTTCTAGGTTATGTCAAGACTCAAAGAGCTAATCACCTTGAAGCTTAGCGTGGTAAATGAAAGTTCGGGAACTCGAACACTGAAAACTTGCCTGGGTTAATTTTACCAAAGAAAGGGTGAAAACTGGAACTACCCAAACTTGGGTTGTTCTATAAACCAATTGTTTGGGTTAGAATTTCTGCTAAATTCAACCAAAACTTGTGGTCATTCAAGACCATATTTAATTTGGTCTTGTATGACAACTTTTGGTTGAATTTAACATAAATTATAACCTAACAATTGGTTATAGAACAACCCAAGTTTGGGTAGTTCCAGTTTTCACCCTTTCTTTGGTAAAATTAACCCAGGCAATTTCTCAGTGAATGCTTATAAACTCGACAATTCTACTTATCGGGATTATGAACGTCAGAGCTATAGCGTTTTCGAATAATAAATAAGATGGCATTTTGTTTCAAAAATTATTGATACTATTGAGAAAAAATAAAGATCTGTGCATACCTCCACGAAATTGGCATTCAGATATATTCGGAAAGAAGAAAATGCCAAAAGAAAAACGCGATACAGAAAAATGGCACAGATTTCATTAATACGCAGACTCAGTTTTTGAAACCAAAGGCAATCGTTTTATTTGGAAAACGCAATCATAGAACTTTCATTTTTCAAAGAGACATGTCACATCAAATAAAACCGAAATATGTCTTGAGACGCTTTAAAAGATGAAAGACTTTCTATACACACATGCACAATTTGTAATATATTTCTATACACATGTAGTTTGAAATTGCTTTGAATGTAGAATTGCACTTAGAAGTGATAAAAGTGTAAATAACTTTCTACTGCATACATTATGTATAAAGTATAATTTAAATTCCTTCATATTACTTTGTTTTTAATCTGCACTTGGTGTTATCTTACGGGGAGAAACATGGTTAAAATTGTTGCATATTTCAATGATAATAAACAATTAAATAACCTATTAATGTCATTATGAAAAAAAATAATTTCCACTTAAAATTTTTGCCTCAGACAGATAAAAGTTTCGAAGTTTTAACTTGCATATATTGACTTGATTGTCGGAATCTGAACTGAATACAATCATTCCTACACTGAAATAGCTTGATTGACCATATTCAGGCTGGAGGTCCTGGTACACATGTAAATATTTGGTTTGAAATATTTTGTTTGACCTTTTATGTTTCCAGACTAATTTTTTTTTTAACAGGGATGGGGGGAGGCAAGTTCCCGATTTTCTAATATTTCAGGCTTTCGAGTTTTCTTACTTTTTTTTTACGTTTGCTCCAGACCTTCTTTTCCTGTTTTTTTTTCTCTACAAATTTCGATTTTTTGTCCTACAACTCTGACAAATGAACTCTCATTGAATATTTTTTTTTCATAACAGCGTTACACACTGTCATATGTAAATCACACAATAAAGGACTGGGCACAGAGTACTGCATCTGTACTTCCAAGAGATTTTAGTTGAGGATGGAGCACAATTGTGTTGTGAGTACAGAACATGCCAAGTGAGGCTTATGATGCTGTGGACATGGATGAGTATCAACGAAAACTACTCCTAAAAAGCCCACAAAAGTCCTACTTTTATCCTGATTTTGTCCTCCCATGTCCTACTTGGACTACAGCGACTTGGACTAGGACAGCCAGAAACAGAAGTGATTGGAAACGTCATGAGGAGGGCTTCATTCGACAGCGGATGGACGTAGCCTGATAGATAGATAGATAGATGTCCTACTTTTTGTCCTAATTTTGTGTGTGAAAATGTTGATGCTATTGTTCTTCTTGTTCACCTTGGTCTGCCTAAAAGCCTGATATTTGAGTAGTAGAACTATTCACTTTCCCCCTACATCCGTTGTCTAGGGTTAGTCATATTCTAACTTCACATTTTTGTAAACAAAGTACATGTACAATGTACAACCAAACATAAAATGAAAACCAACTCGACACCCTAACCCTTACTTTATGATACTGGAACGTTGCTTTGAAACATCAATTAGTAATTGCTTTAAAAAGGTCATACAATGCTAGGCAATGCTATCTTATTCAGCAGGATCATGTGTGATGGAAATGTAAGAAATTCAAAATTAGGCACTGACGTTGCTATGGATTGACCAATCAATATCAGGTTTCAAGTCTGCACAGTATGGGCCTTTTTCGAAACTGGGTTCATCTTCGTTTCGGCTTAAGGAAATGTTAGGCCCCACTGCGGGAAGTCAAGCTACACTTTGGTGCCTGTTCTGCTTCAGGAACATTCAATCGGTTGATATGAAGCCGATGTAAGAGCTTGCCTCTAACTGATTCAGAAGTTGGAGGCAAAGCCGACACCGAGAACGTTCGAAAGCCCCCCTTATGTCTCCATTGACATTGGGCCACATCGCTTGTTGTCTGTGGCAAATGCCTTTGTTATAAAAATTCATTTACAATTTTCCAAACATTTTTTAGGAAAACGAACTTCGGGAAGAATTCCTTCTGTAGTGACACCTCAAAATTCAATCAAAATAGTTCAAAACAAACTATATAAAATCACCACAAACAAATATCTTTAACAGTAAACACTCACTGCAATATAATTGAAATAAATTTTTAACAGAAATAAATAATTTACATATAGGCACAATAGAAAAATGTCTGTGGGCCTGCTCTGTGAAAAAGTAACGCCTTAATTTTGCAGTTTTTAGTGTCTCATTAGCAGTTAACGTGAAAAAAAAAAACTTAAAAATTGAAAATTAACTCTGCTTTATTGTACACAAGTAATAAGTGATACATGGTACAAAATGAAGCGTGACGTGTGACGACATGTGCGTGTGTCTTGACCATGACAACCAACATCGAACGCCCAGCGCTTGGAGATGGAACAATCTACAAGCTTGGAACGCTCACGCCAGGCGGTTTTAATGTGGATTTGTCTGCATTCAAACAGTCCGTCCAGCTCCGATGAAGGCTCACTGTGGCTGAAAATTTAGCCAGAATAATTCCCGGTGAGCACTGCTTTTACTTTTGTTTTCATCACTTAATAAGTGGTATATCTGTGCAATATCAAAAAAAATTTGTGAATAAAAATAAATTTGCTTATTCAGTGCATTGCTATGTGATTTTCCAAGCTCATTTTATGCACTGCAGTTTTGAACTTTGAAAAAACACCCAAAAGCATAACAGAAACAAATCATATTTCAAAATGCACATGTTTCACAATTTAAACTTGTAATTATGATGTGAACTGTTATTTCTAGAGAAGGACGCAATTTAAAAGTGTTATACAGATATAGGCCTATAGTATATTTCTGTATTTCAGCCATAGAACACATAAAAATAAACAATACATGTATAATAAATCTGAAACATAGAGATAAATATTGTCTATCTTTCAAAATTGGAAAATTTATAACCACTCTATTTCAGCAATATATACATAGATGTATTTCAAGGCAACATTATATTAGACAGTATTTACATTCAATACATAGAATCATCTTATGTTTTGTCATTAAAAAAAAAGTAGGGTAAAAAATTGTCTTATTTGCACATCTCTATAGGTAAAGCACTAACAAGGGCACATGCCATTGAATTGAATGGATCAATTGATTATAAATACATATTTGTACACATGTGTCTTTATTGACATACTTTGTATTTGCTTTCTCTTGTGCATCAAATTTACAAAGGACACTTTACACACAGTAAAAACCCTTATGTCTGTGATGTGAACCTGAGGTCATAATTATTCGTGAGCTAGCACTCCGTCATTGGCCAAATACTTCAGGTTCATGATTACTTATGATCTAGCTTCATGGTCATTGGCCAATACTTCAGGTTCATGATTATTCATGATCGAGCCTAACTGTAATTGGCCAAGTACTTCAGGTTCATCTGACTTTCAAACTATGTTCAGTATAGCTTTTCAAGTATATAATGCTCATGACTAGTATCAATTCTCCCACGTATTCTGTTTTTTTTCCCTTTAAAATGCTGGGTAATGAGCTGGTTCATGATAAAAGAATGGCCCTGGGTTGATTTCCGGAGGAGGGCTTTGACATCAAAGGTGCCGTCGTTTGAGACCAGGATTTCCTTGCGCTTTAGCTGGCTGGTGGGAGATCTAATAAAACAAGGAAACAAGTGAAAGACCAAAATTATTTTAGTGAAAAGAAACAATGGGCTAGATAGTTTTTTCCTTTTCTGGCGGACCGAGATAGTCATGTTCATGCTCCAATGTAGAATGGTGTATCAGAAGTCTGACTATTTCAAGGCATGTAGGATCATTTTGCATTTATCCCAAAAGAAACCTAGCCATTATTATCATAGAGCTCGTTTGGATTAAAGATTGTACTGGTACTAAATACTTTCATTAGGAGAAATCAAGAAATATAGATCTGATTTCCAACGATCAGTCAATTGACTGAACGTTGGAAATCAAATGTAATGTCGACAGAATTGTGTTTCGTGATCAAAAAGTTGTGAGTTGGATTCTCACTGGTTTCTCAAAGAAGTGTAATATCCACTGAGCTGAAACTTCAACAGGGTAGGTTTTTGAACAGTCTGCTTTGGATTTTGAGTGGTGGTATTATCTGAAATGGACTAAATACATGAAAAGCAAATGATCCTATATGCTGGAAAACATGTTTGGAAAAACTGAACACAATGGTAAAGAAAACCCAAATCAAAATCCAGTTCCATTAAATCACAAGTCTGGTCACAAGTACATCACAAGCCTAGTCACAAGTACATCACAAGTCTGGCCGCAAGTACATCACAAGTCTGGCCACAAGCAAATCACAAATAGATCACAAGTCAATTCATAAAGTAAAGATCATCTGAGTGAGCTATGAGGCACAAAGATCAGACTAGGGAGGGATAGTGCCGCCTCATATTCCTGTTGTTGCCAAACGATTCGCCTACACGAGGACGCATCGGCCAAGTGAAGGTCTATTAATTCAATTGTGGCTCTTTGTTTCTACATGACTTCCAGCTGTCACTCCTTGACATCCTAATCAAAGTGCAATGACTCCTTGCCCCCCCCCTCCCAACAAGCAAGAAATCTCTGATCATCCAACCATAGTTTGATTCTCTGCAAATCAAGGAAATCACAGTTTCATATGTTTATGTTTTTCTTTCTTTTATTCCCTTCAAGTGTATAATAATATACCTTGAGGGGGTGATTCGCACCCACGGAGAGAGCAGATTGTATATATTTTCATGCTTGGCGGGTTCGGGTTGAGGATGAAGGGGCACTATAACCAAATTAACCGCACTGTTGATTCTACGAGGACATACTCTAGGGGTCATTTCCAAACGGGGGGAAAAAAAGAAGATGATCCTGTCTTTTTTAAATCAAATTTATATCCATTGAATTGATGTTTCTTTATCAACTCAATGTTATACCTCCAATGCCATTTGGAAGCACCGGTGTACTTAAGTCGTTTTCTACAGTTCATCAAGCTCTGGGCAGGGGGGGGGGGGGGGGGCACAGTTCAAACTGGGGGGGGGGGGATACACCACAAGAAAAAACACACTTGTTTATCATTTTTACTTGTTGCTCGTTAGGGGGCCCGGCCCCCCTGGGTACCCCTTGGCGACGGGCCTGCAAACATACATTCTGTGCAAAGTTGTCCTTTCCGTCAAATCAATCAAGTGACTGTTTTCAACAGTTGACAGCTCCCAGCCTACATGAAGCAGATTGACTGGCTGTGACTGTTTATGTAACTTGATACAACTGTGCTTTGACTGAGGTGACTGATCAATCCGCCAGCTGTGTCTACCATTTGCCTGCTTTTGTCTGTTGACTGAATTCGACTAGTCAAAGTGCTTGCTTGAAATATGATCTGACTGTTGGTGACTAGCCTGTGTAACAGGCATGACAGGGAAGAGGACAAAGGCCCCAGATTTCAATATGACACTACTTAAACCTGAAGGCAGCCGGTTCGTTTCGCCTCAGATCACTTGCATGAATCATCAATTATCCACGACCAAATCCTTCAAACTACCGCCAGTAATGGAAGAAAAATTCAGCGTGGCATGGATATCATCATTCTCTAAATTCCGAACAATCCTGAAACTAAGCCAACCTTGAAGCATGCACAATGAAATATTTAAAATGGTCAGGAATCGGCAAGGATATTATCATCAGGCATTAGCCATATATGACGATTCAAAGGGTCCATGAAATATAAAGCGCCACATGTTTAAAATTATTTTGAAATTTGAACAAAGAAATTGACTGGAGCTGGGTTTGAACCTGCGATCTCCGGATTGCCATTCTGGTGCTCTGCCAACCGAGCTATCCAGCCCTATGTGGCGGTTCCTATTTGTCAATGTCTTTGGCACG